>NC_058133.1:285124836-285157344 GCF_016433145.1 Gracilinanus agilis
AGGGAGAGGAACAGAGGGAGAGAGAGAAGGAGGGAGAGGGAGAGGGAGAGGGAGAGGAACAGAGGGAGAGAGGGAGAGAGAGAATGGCAGGTGATTTCTATACATATTATATATGAATATATATCTATACACACATATACATACATACATATAATGCACAGGGAATCAGGGTAAGGTAGAGCTTTGCTTTCATTGATGTAAGGGCCTTACTGTGAGGAATCCCCTCTCTCAGTGCATATCAGCACCCTCTATGAATTTTATAATCAGAGAGCTGCCTAATACAAACCAAAAGGGGAAACATGATGCCTAGATTCACTTAGCCAATATGTATCAGACATAGGACTGACAACCTAGGTTTTCCTGACTCCAAACCTACGTTTGTCTATCAGACATGCCAAGCTTCTCTGTGACTTAGATGTAGATAGATATAGTTGTAGGTGTAGGTATAGGTATAGATGAAGAAGCAAATACAAAAGTAGGTACAGATACAGTGATAGTTGTGTATCATAAATACATATAGAGAGGGAGATGGAGTAATTGTAGGTAAAGATACAAATGTAAATGCAGGTGCAGGAAAGATACAGATGCAGATGACGGATAGCTAGAGATGTAGATAAAGATATAGCTATGTGATACAAACATAGATGCACATATGGGAATAGAGAAATTTATGCATGCAAACATGCAATTATATATGTTATATACAAATAATATACATATGTACATGTGTGCACATTTGTATACATATACATACACAGTGTGCATGTGTTGTATACATCCCTTCTACTTCATGACTTTTCCTCCATTGGAGTTTCAATATATCACTAGTCAGCACAAGAAATTAAATGGGATTTTGGGGGGAGTTTTGCAGAATTTGATGATGACCAGCACAGACCAACAGATGATACAGAAAAAAACAAACTTTAGAAACTGAGCAATACTGAAACCATACGTATATTATTTTATACTATCAACCCATTTTATCTTTTAATGTCATAACTATGTACAATTCTTTATTAAAGTTAAAATAAGTAAAAAGTTAAAGTTTGCAAAAAAGAACATAGAATCCCACCAGATGAAACACAAAGGCTAGAAATGTAGATATCTTCAAAAGTTTAATAATCCATAAATGCAAACCTCCCCTAAAAGAAAAAGAAAAAAAAATCAGACTTTTTCTCTGATACAAAGGCAAAGCCAAAATATTTTACATGGATTTTTCAGTTTTGGGGGGGGGAATTTAGGCCCATTATTGCATATATATGTATAAATATATGTATAAATATATACATGTTAAAAATATGGCTTTATTTTGATTCTTTTTTTGCTTCAAGATAAGAATCAGTCAATTCATAAACACTTTAAAAGTACCTCATAAGTATTAGGAATTCAAAAGGAGACAAAAAAATTCCAGTCTCTTCCCTCAAGTAGCTTATAATGTAATGGGAGAGAGAACATGAAAACCAACATATTTACAAAACAAGCTATAATTAGTATAAATAGGAAAAAATAACAGAAAAATACAATAGGATTAGGAGAAATTATAGAAGGCTTCCTATAGTTGGGATTTTAATTACATATATATTTACATATATACATGCACAAAATGCATATATATTTGTAAAATTTAAGACTTGCTGAAAACTTTTGGTTCATTTTTGTTTGTTTCTAAATGCTGACATTCTGGAAGGGAGTAATTTTAGACTCAATAATAAAGTGCTGTATTTGGAATGAGAAAGTAGTGGAGCACTCCTGTCCCTTAGTAACTATGAGAATGTGGACAAGACCCTCATTCTCTTGGATTATGAAATAACATGCTAAGGCCATAAATTGTAGATCAGTTATTTTCTGTATCAGCAGAATGAATTCTCACACTTTGGAAATCCATCAGTGAATTGATTTATGATTCTGAAATATTGTGGTAAGAATTATAATTAGGGAAATATTAATTATTCCTTGATGCCAAAAGAATGGATCAGCGTATGAGCTTTATACATTATTCTACATGAAATCTATTGTGTTTATTTAAAATGGGAATCAGTCACAAGTAGTAACTTCTTTTCTTTTCTAAACATTTTATATAAATGTTTTAAATAATTAATCATGAAAAAGGAAAGGTACTAAGTTATTCTGTTCATTGACATATCCCATCATCTTGAAAGAGTTAACCAAGTTGATGAAACTTAGAAAATTGTTCTACTTTTTCTGAATTCCTGTATGAGTGTCATGATAGGATATGAAAGACAGTATGGAAGGTACAGCAGAAAACATTTTTGATCCAGAATCCCACACCCTATGTTCAAATCCCAGTTCAGTCAGTTACACCCCATATAACCCAATCCACTTACACCTTACTCCCACACACCCACCACTTTTTGTGCTTGGGATGTTCTCTTCCCATCTCCTTATATTCATTTCCTGCCTTCTTTGTCTTCCCTCAAGCCCTACATACAATTCCACATTCTACAGGAAACTATTTGTAATCCCTTTTAATTCTAGTACCTTCCTTTTGTAGATAACTTCCTATTTATTTCATATATATAGTTATTTTCATATTTTCTCCCTTTCCTCTACCCCAATCCCACTCATTAAGACTGCAAGCTTCTATAGAGCAGATATTGTCTTTTCTCTCTTTTTAAAAAAAATATCTCTAGCTCTTAGTATAGTGGCTGTCATATAGTAGGTTCTTTATAAATGTTTATTAATTGACTGGATGACTATCCCTTAGAATTTTATACAATACCTAATCTTTTATAAGTAATAGTTTGGATAAACTATCTCTGATATGAACTCTCTACAGTAACAACTACAGCAATCATATTCTGCAAGAAAATGTTTTCTCAAAGAGGTCATTTGAGTATCTTTGGTTCTTTCTCTCCCCCAAAAAATATCCTACAAGAAAAAAATGGACTTTTAAAACAGCATTAATAACTCCCAAGACTGCCTAGTGAGAAAAACAAAGTGGTATAATCTTTGAAATTCAAACAAGGCAGAAAAAAGAAAGTTAACAAAGATAAATATTTAAATAACTCAAAAAGGCTGCGTGCTGAACTTTGATTACATGTTGAAAGTCGGAAACAAATCACTAGAGACTTAGACTTGGTCTAAGGGTTGTTGAAACAAAAAGAATAATAAGCTTTGGCCTTGAGTGTCCCAAATAGATACCTTAGAAAGGAAGAAAGAAACAATATTCATTGAAATGTTTCAAAAATAATATACCACAAAGAGATCAAAGAAAGAGGAAAAGGAGCCATATGTACAAAAATACGTATATAAACTCTTTTCTTAGTAGTCAAAATTGTGGAAGCTAAGCCTGGATCAGAAGGAATAATGAATTTCTTGAAGTGGATGAATTTTTTTTCAAATTTGCATCATTCAAAGTAAAAATTATGTAAAATATCATAATTGGTTTAAATTCAAAGGAAATATTCAGTTCATATTTGGACAACTCAACCACTTCAGGAAATTCACTACTGGCAATAATCAGAACCTAGCCATATATAAGAAAATGTCAAGTAAATAGTCCAGAGGACTGAAGATAGCTCTTGCCAGAGAGATAATGATTTTAAACATCAAAATCAGATATAAACTTAGACATGACCAATATAAGAAATTGTTTTGCTTGCCTATATTTATTTATTGGGGAAACTTACTCCTCTCCCACAGTACCACATTCCAGATTGAAGGACCAATGTGGGGAAGGGGAAGAGGAAATTGAGACAGTCAGAGAGACAGACAGACAGACAGACAGACAGACAGACAGACAGACAGAGACAGAGAAAGACAGACAGAAGCAAAGGAATAAGCATTTATTAAGTTTCTTCTTCTAGGATCAAGGAACTACGCAGAGTACTTTGTAAATATTATTTTATTTAATCTTTATAGTAGTTCTGGAAGGTGAATGCTATTTTATGTCCATTTAGCAGATGAGAAAATTGAGGAAAGAATGGTTAAGTGACTTGCCCAGGGTGACATAGCTAGTCATTTTCTGAGGCCAAATTTGAACTAATATTTTCCAACTCCAATTGTACCAAGATAAGAAATTAAGAAAGGAAAAAAAAAAAGAAATAGGCCAGGAGTGATGTTCATTCACAATTGGTCAGAAAGAAGAAAAGAGGAGGAATCTTATGAACCTTGCTTACCTTGGGTTATAGAAAGGGAGGTAAAAAATATAGTAATAGAACTAGAATACGGTATGCAAGGAATTCGAACCACAGGATGTTAATGCGGTTTGGGGAGCAGGAGATTTGGCTCAAGTAAAACAATTTATTACTATAGAGGTTTATTGGGTAGTAATGTGACGAATTGGAATGGAGGAAGTGAGATCTAATTGTTGCCATAGTTCCAATCTGCAGTTATACCAAGTTCCAACAACAACAACAACAAATTATACCAATACTGTATTGGTTCCAAGGCAGAAGAGTAGTAAAGATTAGGCAATGGGGTTTAAGTGACTTGCCTACGGTCATACAGCTAAGAGGTGTCTGTGGCCAGGTCTGAAGCCAGAAAAACAAGATTGAAAGATAAAAAAGAAAGAATTAAGAGCTGAAAACAATGATTAAAAAATAGATATGACAGATCTTTAGCAATTACTGATTTGGAACCTAAGGGAGTAAAACATTGTGTTGCTGTTGTTTTTACACCGTAAGGTACCGTTTTGGAAATTTCAACATGTAGTAGGAGGGATAAGAACTTATAGATAAATACAGAAAAGCAGAAAATTTAACTATATACTTTACAGATTTTTCTAAGAAATTACGGTTGATAAATGAAATGTGAACAATAAGAACTAAATGAAATATAAATTACATCACTGTAAATGATGAGTGAGTCAAAATGAATCTTATAAACAATAAAAAAAATGTTTTTACAAATTATCATTTATTTGGAGCCAAATTGGCAGAGTACAGGTCAGGATCCAGTTAAATCTCCCAACATTTACCTCCAACCAATTTCAAAATAGCGGCTCAAATAAAATTTTGGAATATCAATCAATAAAAAGTATGAAGGAAATGTTATTCTTGCTCAGAAAAATTTAGAAATCCCACAGAAGAGATCTATAATATTGTGGTAGCTATAGCCCTAGTGTGCAGCTCAGCTTCAGGATCTCTCAGCCCAGACGGGGGGGTCAGACAACTGGTCAGAAAGAGATTACAAGGCACCCTTTGCTGGCCCCACAAAATATAGTATCAAAGAGGTTTTCCCCCAACATAATGAAAAGTATTCATCTGAAATTAAAAGCTACAATTATTTGTAGTGGAATATTACTGGAAATTTTTCCTGTAACATTAAAAGTAAAACATATATGATGATTATCTCATTTATCATTTGACATAGTGCTACCTTTCTGTAGCAGATTTTTAAAAATCTAGATAAAATATATAGACTACATGAGCAATTCCATAATTAATAAACAAATATGTATGATAGTCTAGTGTTGAGTTAACTTCAGAACAGAGATTAGTAGGTACATGATTTCATATTTAATAAGGTCTTTTTGGAAGATTGGAAAGTAGTCTGATGAAAAATAGGGTTCTGTGTGTTATGTCTTATACAATAATTAATAAATGTATAAATTACATAAATTAAGATAAATTAAAATTAGTACTAATTAGAAGGCTTTAACATTTAAAACTGTGGAATTTGAGACATTAGAAATAATATAGAATCCATAAGCACAAAATTAATCACTTAATTATATAAAATTTAAAGTATTTGCATGAAAAAATCAACAGTTAATTTTTTTAAAAGGAGTGGGATAAGAGCTTGATGTGAAATATCTCTGTCATCTAATATATACAGAATTGATATCAATATAACAGATTAAAAGCTAGTCTCTAATAAAGGAGTAGTCAAAAGATATGAATAAGTTTAAACATACTATAAAATTGTTAGCAATCTCTTTAAAGGGGAAACCTTGCCAAACTTAATAATTTGTGACATGCAAAGTAAATGAACCCTGAATTTGAACTCAAATTAATAGCATTATAAAGACCCCTTAACCCTATGGTTTGTATTTTCCTTTAAACAGCGAGAAGGAAATGTAGCTTTCTAGGAAGTCAACATCTTACTATATATGTTTGGAGATGAGATAAACACACCCACACACATACACATCCTATAACGCACCACATATACAAAATTTGTCATTATGTTCCAACAAAAGTGACATATGCATTATACATAAAGGTCCATTCATCTCCTGTCTCACCCCATTTCCCCTGATATGTGCCTTGAATATTATCCCTTCTCCCTTAAGAGTTCTTGGAACCTTTAGCTCCCTTGAAAACTAAATACTAATTTCAACTCCTATATAAAGCCTTTCCACAATGCTCCATACAACCCATACCCTACATATTTCACATATTTTTATATTTATCTTCATATATATTATTCCTCCCTACTCTTGTGTAAGCTCATTATATGAGCAAAATGCTTCATTTATAATTTTGTATCTCCAGAATCTAGAATAGTACCTTGTATGTAATAGGAACTTCAAAGATGTTTTTTAGATTTAATTAAATGAAAATTAACATTCTGCAATATAGAGTTCTAAAAAATACACCAAATGCATTTTCCCTTTATACTTCTCATATTCTATCACCTAACCTATTCCTGGATGTCCTCTTTTAGACTTTCCTTCAGAGTTAGTGTATGAGGCATGGATGAAACCTATCTCGTTATTTTATAGTCAAAGAAAAAGTCATGTTAGTCAGCATGACAACTATTATATCTATCACAATCAGCTCTTAAGACATTTTAATTGTTTTCAGTACTTAAGTTGACTCTCAAAGGAAGAAAATTTGCTACTTAAAAGTACAGTCAAAATACGTATACAAACACACACACACACACACACACACACACACACACACACATATATATGATATGGATTAATCCTATAGATTTTTAAAACCATGCAATTTAAAAACACTGAACACTGGAGTGATTTTTTTCCTTTTTGTAATTTAATTAAAATATCACTTTATGATCTGACTTTCTTTTAGTATTATCACTAGCTCTGTCAGATAGGAAAAGCCAATTCAAATAATCTAATGGAAATAATTTCAACAGTAATGCTGAGTTTTCAAAATCAATACTACAATTTATAGATTTGTAAATTAACTTTTGAAGGGAGAAAAAATTAGGGATTATTTCTTTGCCTCACCACATCAACACTATATTTAAGATCTAAAATTCTAATGTTTTACTCATGGAAGTGACAGCATTCCCAGAAACTAACCTGAACAAGTAGATAAAGTAAAGATGCCAAATCTAAAGAAAGAAATATGTTAGATGAAGGCTAAAGCATAGGCTCAAGGTAGTATAGTCTTTTGACCTGAAAGAGCTGGAGTAACAGAACAAAAATATAGCCCGGGTTCCCTCTACTGTCCTATACTGGTCTGAATGATATAATCATTAGGCTTTGTGTATTAACTGCGAGATATATACCCTTGTTTCCTTCAAAAAACTGAATCTGGTTTCATACCATTCTCTGATGTCCACTGTCTCATTTTGAAGTTCATGGTGATAAATCACAGCTGTTCTTTCATAATATGATGCATAGAGCTCCTTATGCATGCTGATATGATAAAGTTCAAAGAATGAAAAAAATGGAATCCCCTTACCTTAATATGTCAGTTGTCACGTATAGTAGGTTTAATGTGTGCTTCAAGTACTTGAAGAGTATCTCAATGCCTTATCCCTATAAAGGAACTGATCACATTTCTGGGTGTGTTCCTTTGCAGTTGTAAAAGGTGATATTTAACCTCAGCCAAGATCTTTGTAAGAGTGTCAACAATAACAGCAACAAAGATTATGTGATGTGCTATGTGGGTTATTTGGATCCTTAGATCCAAGTTACCAATTCTACTCTATACTTGGGAAACTGAAACATTTCCTGCCATCATTTAATTTAATTTAATCCCCTGCAAATCAAATCTTACAAGAAGAAAAAAATGATTCAATATGAAATATTTTAATGACCTATTATGCATACAGATCCATACTAGGCATTGATGGACTGTTCTAGGCAAACAAAAATAGATAAGCATTAAATAAAAGTCCTAAACATAAATAAAATAAGCAAGGTGATCAGTACTTTTCTCTGGGCTGTTGAATTACGACAATACAAAAACAAACTAACAAACATTTGTGGTCTTACAGTGACAGAAACAGCCAAATTTAGGACAATTTTATGACAACAATACTACCCATGTCTACATGCCAGACCCCAGGAAAGTGGAAATGGGAAATGCCATGTGATTTTGGGGCACGCCTTTGTCTGTAGGTCTCTTGACAACATGTATCAGGGGGCAGGGATGTGAGTCTAGGGAGAAGGGATTCCAATACCCATTATTATAATCTACCTATGTCCCTCATCAACCAGATGGTGTTTATCTGTGTCATCCACTTTACTTACCTTTCTCTACCTCTTCGTATTGATTTTAAGTTGGGCTCAACTTCAGGGATGTTGCAAGAAAAGGACAAGAACACTCTGCGAAACCTAGAAGATATTGAAAATGGATGCAATAGTAGCAATGACTAGAATGAATGTCCTTCCCTTCTAAGACCAATGGTCCATCCTCAAATGTCTTTATCATATATAGCATGAGGAATAATCTTTCACTTTCTTGGTCTTTAGTCTACCATATGTGTGATAAGGGAGCTGGAAGAGTTAAAGCATTCCCTGAACCAAGGCTAGATATACCAGTACACCTCTTGTTGTGTTTGTGGACTTTTCTTTCAAATTATTTCTGCTTTTTCCTATATATTAGCATCTGAGCTTCACCATATGACACATTTTACAAATACAGTTCCCAAAGCTAAGAAAATAAACAGCTCAAACAAGGTTAAACAAATAGTAAGTTGTAGGGCTGGGATTTAGAATGAGGTCCAATGATTTCAAATCCCATACCCTTTCTACCATGACTTTCTGCTTTTTTCAGTTAATAACAAATTCAGCAGTTTGGGAATTTTGATTTCACTAGCATAAGTTTTTAACAGCTAAGCCCAGTGTTTTTTCTTGATGAGATACTCAAATCATTATAAGTTTTTAAAAAAGGGTAGGGACCACAAGTTTAAAATCAGGAATCATTTCCCAAGTCCCACAACTCTCAAAATACATGGTGTAACAAGATAATTGTTAGAATGAGGCATAGATGAAATCTTGCGTTCATTGAGACAGGAGGATATTGTAAATATTGTAAAGCTGAAATGATTAGATTGATTCTCCTCTTTTTAAATTGATCTTATTTATAATTAATTGATTTTTTCCTCTGTAACTGCCTAAACCATAATTCTTTGTCTCTGAACAAGCTACTGGCCTGTAATGAGTTAAGATTAGAAACCCAGTTCTCCTGCTAATCATTGTTCTATTCTTGCCTCAAGAAAACCTGTTATCCTTGAGGTATGCGTGTTGATACCAGAGAATCTGGTCTAGTATTTTATACCACCAAGCTATTTTTCAAGAATGGCTGGTTGGTTATCCAAAGAATTCTGATCTACTATCTCTAATCTTTCAGGTGGATAAAAACAATAAGCATATTTTATTAGTTAACAAAGGGAAGGAAGACATTGCTGCTAGCTCCTAATTTCCAGTTTCCAAATAATTATATTGTCCCCATGCCTCAGTTTTCTAACTAATCATATTGATTTCACTTTTCATGATGTCAAACTCTTTTAACCAGTAATAATTTTTCCTTCTCAAACCATAAAAAAGAATTGTCCTTAAAATTTGGCACCTTACATTTGCTGGAAGAAGATGAGAGCCTATTTTTGAGCAATTTGTATTTTATTAATGAATTGACCATACTCAGAACTTCCAACATCAGTCTTTTTGAATTTTAATTGTTACAAAGTTCTATTTGAATTATGGAAGTGACACAAAAATGTAGAAGTCTGATAAATACCTTTCTAGAAGTCTTTGTATACATGTAATAACCAAAAAAAATGTCTCTGAAATAGTTCAAAGATTTGACTTTGTTGTTTTGTTTCTGTACTACCTCATATTTTTACATATATATTATTTTTAAAGATCATTTGTTCTACTGAACATACTGCTTTTCTATATGATTCTATTCAAAGAAATTTTCTTATCAAGCCTTTTTAATATTTATTCATTGTTCTCTGTTTTAGAAAAATCTAAATTGATCTTTACTCTAAATGTAATTGTGAATTTCTTGGTATCAAGCCTGAGGAATCCAGGAAAGCCATTTGAAAAAAAAAGATCTAATAAAGGTTATAGAGTGAGAGAAAATAGTCTAGAACACAGCTATTTTAGTGAATATTGAGGAAAAGCACCAGACTTATTAGTAGTAAGGAAGTTCAAGGAATTTTTCAGCCCTTATTTGGCACAGTAAGATAGGCAGAAGTTTGCATGGACTGGGTAGGGGTTCCAGATAGGAAGAATCATTCAGAAACCTTCTAGCTAATAACTTTGACTTGTAAATTGGCTATGGAGGAATAGAACAGAGAATACAATGAATCTGTTTCACTCTGACCTCAGACAATTGTCATGAAGACTTTTCATGGACCATGGCTAGAGACTGAAACTATACTACAACTGAGTCACTGAGTCTTCCAACACAGAGACTGAAGTTAGAAACTTCAACTGCTTACTTAAGCAAGAAACTCAGACAATGGATGTTCCTCTAGCTCTCTGTAATAAATTCAGAGGCTAGATTGGGGAATGTTTCAGTTCCTGAGCAAGGATTGAATAGTAGTAAACCCAAAGCAGACAACATGGGCCAGAAATAATAAGATTATAATTCAGTCACTTTGAATTATTAAGGACTTCTTTCACCCTAAGAGGAACTGGGGCCAGAAGCTATCTATTGGAGTTTCAACTAGAGGCAAACCTTTATCTGTATCACTCATAATTACAAACGAGGTGTGGGAGTCAGATCAGAACAGAATGGCAGCAAATAGACCAAACTCTAGTCTAGATCATTCAGTTCAGGGAATTAAAAGGTTATAGGACACTGCCTGAGACTTAAAGGAGTTACTTGAAGAAGACAACTCAAAATAAATGGAAACACATGTTACAAGATGATAGGTAATATAGATAATGTCTCAAAGCAGCCCAAGTATTCCCTAGAGAATATTCGAATGATCCCACTTGTGGGACCCACTTGAAAAGCCTAACTAAGGACTGGAAAAATGATTCAATGAAATAAATCACATATGATAAATGAATGTTATGAATTTAGGGTGAGTGAAGACACAAATCCAGAAGATATTCTAAAACAACTACAGTGCTTTATCATGAAGTCAATTAGAATTGTGAGAATAATTAAAGTACAACTTTCAAAATGACATTACAAGTGAACTCTAGAGGAAAGAACTATGAAAGAAATAGAATCTTTGGTGAAAAGACAACTATATAAATAGTTTGGTACGATATGCAAAACTTTAGGCAAGTAATATGCTCTGAAAATTAGAATGGGCTAACAAGAAGTCACTTTTTATGAGACAAAAAGAAATATTAGAACAAAATTGAAATACTGAAAAAGAGGGAAACTTTATGGCAGATAACAACAAAAACAATTGACCTAAAAAAGAGATGATGGACACAATATTGAAGAATAACTGGATGACTCAGAAATCATAACAGCAACAACAAAAACTATATAAGATATTTTAAAAATATCTTTAATAATAAAACACCCAGACATCTTTGAATTAGAGAGCAAAGGGAGAGTAGTGGGAGGAAAAGAATGAGATTACCAAGGTGGAGAATAATAAGAAAACATGATTACTGAAGTGTATGTGAATACACAAAAGAGAAGAGAACATAGCTGATAGAAAACAGAAAAGCAGTGCACTTAAAAAATAGCTTGTTTGATTTTTATAGACTTAAAAAGAAAATAACTTCTATGTAATATGAATTTAAAATCTCATGAACATTATTTTATGTCCTAGTTTCCTTAAGGAAATGATCTCTTTGTGTTAATAAATTTATGTTTCTTAAATTTAAAAAATCATGTTTCTGTTAGGTTTGGGGGGAATTAAGATATATTCAAATTAAATCTTTCTTTTAAAAGCTGTTCAAAATAAGGACATTTCCTAATTTAGTTTTAATAAATTTGAATCACTGCCTTTTTTACCTTTTTTCCTTTATTTATTTTCATTTTATCCCACCCCCCACCAATTACACATAAAACACTTTCCAATATATTACAAAGTATATTGTCTCAAATTTTCTTCTTCATTCCCTACCCCACTTCTTGAAATGGTAAACAATCTCATATAGATTTTACATGTGCAATCATGTGAAACATCTTTCCATAGTAATCCATTTGTGGAAGAAAACTCAGATAGAAAAATATTAAGAAAGTGGAAAAGGCTGCTTTGGTCTGCAGACAGATTCAATTCTTTTTCTTGTGAAGTAGATGGCATTTTTAATCATAATCCTTTGGAATAGTTTTGGATCATCATATTGCTGAGATTAGCCATAATTCACAGATCTTTGCTGCAAAATATTCCCATTACTGTACAATGTTCCCCTGGTTCTCCTTATTTCACTCCTGGCTTTGGAATCAGTACCATATTTGTGTCATGAAAGGAATTTGGTAGGTCTCCTTCTTTGCTTATCATATCAAATAATTTGTATAGTATTGGGATTAGTTGCTCTTTGAATGTCTGATAGAATTCACTTATGAATCCATCAGGCCCTGGCGATTTTTTCTTAGGGAGTTATTTAATGGCTCATAATCCATTATGAATGCTCTTTCATTTGCAATAACTTACCCCATTTTATTCTTCCTACTCTTCCTCCCAGTGCATTACTATTTCTCATGCCATAATTTTATTTAATATTTTATATCATATTCAAGTGACATCCAGGCCCTCTGTCTTTCAACTTCCCCCAAAATGATTAAGTTCTTTTGTGTTACAAAAATCATCTCCTCATTTACAGATGTACACAGTTTAACCTTCTTGGATGTCTTTTGATTTCTTCTTTCCTATTTTCCTTTTTATGCTTCTCTTGAGTCTTGTATTTGAGTCAAATGTTCCATTCACCTCTGGTGTTTTCATCAGGAATGTTTGAATATCCTCTATTTCATTGAATACCCATTTTTCCCCCTGAAAGATTATGCTGTTTTATTGGGTGATTCTCACTTGAGTCCTGGCTCCTTTGCCCTCCTGAATATCCTATTATAGGTCCTCTGATCCTTTAATGTAGAAGCTATTAAGTCTTGTGCAATCCTGACTGTGGTTCCATGATATTGAAATTGTTTCTTTTTGGCTGTTTGTAATATTTTCTCCTTGACACGGGAGTTCTAGAATTTGGCTATAATATTCCTTGGAGTTATTCTTTTGGGATCCTTTTTGGGAAGTGATCAGAGGATTCATTCCATTTCTATTTTATCCTCTGGTTCAAGAATATCAGGTAATATTCATTGATTTCTTCTTGAAAGATGATGTATAAGTTCTTCCCCCCCCCCCTTTTGACCATGACTTTCATAGAGCACAGTAATTTTAAGTTTTCTCTCATGGATTTATTTTCCAGGTCAGTTCTTTTCCTCAAGAGACATTTTACATCTTCCATTTTTTCATTCTTTTCATTTTGTTTGATTTTTTCTTAGTATTTCCTGAAGTCATTAGCTTCTACTTGCCCCATTCTAATTTTTCAGGCTTGATTTTCTTGAGTGAGCTTTTGTACCTAATTTTTCATTTGGTCAATTCTACTTTATAAAGAATTCTTTTCCTCAGTGAATTTTCATGCCACTTTTAAATAAGTCCCAATTCTATCCTTCAAGAATTTTTTCTCTTCAGTACATTTTTATATCTTTTTTTCCATTTAGCCAATTCTGCTTTTTAATAAGTTCTTCTCTTCTTTGGATTTTTTGTACCTCTTTTGCCAATTGGTCTATAATGGTATTTAAAGTATTAATTTCCTCAGTATTTTTTAACTCCTTTACCAAGCTTTTGACTCTTCTCTTTTTTTTTACTTTTCTGTTTCACTTTCATGTCTTTTCCTAATTTTCTTTCTACGTCTCTTATTTGATTTTTAACATCCTTTTTGAGCACCTCCATTAATTTTTTTGGGGCTTGAGACCAATTCCTATTTTTCTTGGAGACTTTGGATGCAGCAGTATTGACTTTGTTGTTGTGGTGAAAATCATTGATCAGAAATGCCAATAAAAGAAATAAATTCTCCAGCCAAAAAGAAATAGTTTTATTGAAAGAGGACTGGTATCACAATAAAGCTAGACTCTGATCAAGACCAAAGACCTTGAATCTTGTAAAATGGCCTCCTTTCATGCTCAAAACTTATCACAACATATATTGAGGTAAAAATAATACAGAAAAAGGGAAGTGTAATTTACAGATAAAGTCAGTCACTTGAATGATATGTAGAGAATATGTCACAACAGAGGTGCCGTTAGATCAGCCTGAAGAAGTCAGTCATGTGATAGATGCTAAAAGAACAAGGTTGCAAGTTCAAAGTCATAATACTTGGATAAAATACTACTAAAATTATAAGGGGTAGAATAAGATTAATTAACTTATGCTAACATTGTTTATGCTAACATGACAATTTTGATTAAATCAAGACATAATGAAATAATCATAAAAGCTAATACCAAAATAATCATCATGAAGTTAATCATAAAGGGGGGCATACTCATACTGTCTTCTTCTATCTACTGTCTTCTTCTGAATTTGTTTTGGTCTTCTCTGTCACCAAAATAATTTTCTTTTTTGAGCTTTTTGTTGTTGTTGTTGACTCATTTTTCATGCCTTTTTTTTCCTTTTAGTTAAATAAACTGTCAAAATTGGGCACTGTAACTATGATGAACAGAACACTGTTCCCAGCTTCACTTTCTTTTTGTAGCTGCTTTCAGAGCTGGCTTTGAGGATCTATCTGCTTTCAATTCTTCCAAGGTGGTATAATGTAAGGAGAGGTGTGTTTAATACTCTCCTAGCCTGTGCTCTAACCTCTGAGTAACCCCAAATACTCTTTTCCCCCTTGGAACTGGGACCTGGGTCTCCTGATCCCCTTTGGCTATAAGTTGTCTGCATTAACAAAAGAAGAAATAAAATACTTAAATAATCCCATCTCAGAAAAAGGAATTGAACAAGGCATTAATGAAGTCCCTAAGAAAAATTCCTAGGTCCAGATGGATTTATAACTGAATTCTTTCAAACAGTTAAGGAACAATTAATCCCAATACTATATAAATTATTTGGGGAAATAGACAGAGAAGGAATTCTATCCAATTCTTTTTATGACACAAACAGAAGAACAAAAACAGAGAAAGAAAATTATGAATATAGAGGCAAAAAAATTAAATAATATACTAACAAGGAGACCTTAGCAATACAAGGATCATTCACTATTACCTGAAGGGATTTATACTAGGAATGGAGGGCTGATTGAATATTAAGTAAACAATCAGCATAACTGACCATGTCAATAACTAAACTAACAGAAATCACATGATTATCTCAAAAAATACAGAAAAAGCCTTTGGTAAAATATAATACCCTTGCCAATTCAAAAGCACTATAAAGCATAGGAATAAATGGGTCATGTCTTAAAATGATAAATAGTTATCTACCTAAAGATATCAGCAAGTATCATCTGCAAAGGGGTTACATTAGAAGTCTTCCCAGTAACATCAGGATTGAAGAAAGGAAGTCTAGTATCACCACAATTATTTAATATTTCATTAGAAATGTTAACTCTTGCAGTAAGAAAAGAAAAAAGAAATTGAAGAAATTAAAGAAGACAATGAGGAAATTAAACTACGAATCTTTGCAGTTGATATGATTTAAACTTAGAAAATCCTAGGGAGTCAATTAAAAAAGCAGTTGAAATAATTAACAACTCTAATAAAGTTGGGGGGCAGCTGGGTGGCTCAGTGGATTGAGAGCCAGACCTAGAGACTGGAGGTCCTAGGTTCAAGTCTGGCCTCGTACACTTCCAGCTGTGTGACCTTGGACAAGTCACTTGACCCCTATTGCCCACCCTTACCACTCCTGGGCCAAGGACAGTCCCTAGCCAGGATGAAAAAGGAGGAGGGTTGGGCGTGGGACTAGCAACCCCACCCTGTAAAAACTACATCTGCTAAAGAAACTGCAACCTAAAGTAGGGGCAGCTTGGCTAGCTCAGTGGATTGAGAGCCAGGCCTAGAGACGAAAGGTCCTAGGTTCAAGTCCGGGCTCAGACACTTCCCAGCTGGGTGACCCTGAGCGACTGTGTGACCCATTGCCTACTGGTTGTGGCCCTATGCTCCTAGAATGGAGTCCCAGGATAAAAAAAATAAAGTTGGAAGATAAAAATAGGTCCACATAAATCATCAGTATTTCTATGTATTGCCTACAATGTTCAGAAACAAGAGATAGAAAGAGAAATTCCATTTAAAATAACTAGATGATGTAAAATGCCTAAAAATCTACTTGCCAAGACAAACCCAGGAATTATATGAACACAATAACAAAACATTTTTTAAACAATAAGGTCATAGCTAAACAACTGGCAAAATATTAATTGTTCATGAGCAAGCAGAGTTAATATAATAAAAAAATGTCAATTCTACCTAAATGAATTAATTTATTCAGTTCAGTGCCATATCAACCAAACTATCAAATAATTATTTTATAGAACTATAAAAAATAATAACAAATTTCTTGTGGAAGAACAAAAATTCAAGAATATCAATGAAACTATTAAAAAGTAAAGGAACATGGCTTAGTAGTACCAGATCTCAAATTGTACTGTAAAGCAGTAATCATCAAATAGTCTAGTACTTGCTAAGAATAAAATGGTAGATTAAGGGACTAGATCAGATATACAAAAAGCAGGTGTAAATGACCTCAGCAAAAAAGCGTTTACAACCCAAATACTCCAGATTTTAGAATAAGAACTCACTATTTAACAAAAACTGCTGGGGAAAATTGGAAGACAGCATGACAGTAACTAGGTATGGACCAAAATCTCACAACCTACACCAGTGATGGTGAACCTTTTAGAGACCATGTGCCATGCCCCACCCCACCCCCAGACTGGGTATGGTGTGTAGTGCTCTACTCAACCTCAACCAGAGACCAACTGCCCATCACCCCTCACCTTATCCTAGAACAGGAAGGAAGGGGATAAGCTTGAGCATGCCATAAGTTTTCATCATGGCCTTATATCAAGATAAGGTCAAAATGGGTGTATGATATCGATAGTGAAATCATAATTAAATTAGGGGGATACAATAGTTTAATTGGCAGATTTTTGGATAAATTTAAGAATTTATGACCAAAAAAGATATAGAGTATATTATATGATAAAAATGAATAATTTATTATATTAAATTTAAAGTATTTATACAAACAAAACTAATGTAACCCAGATTAGAAGGGAAACAAACTTGGAAAGAAACTTATAACAAATTTCACTAGTAAATATCTAATTTCTCAAATTTATAAAGAACTAAGTCAAATTTATAAGAATACAATCCATTCCCCCAAATGAAAAATGTTGAAAGGATATGAATGAGCAATATTCAGATGAAGAAATCAAAACTATCAAGAATGATATGAAAAAATGTTCTAAATCACTCTTTTTTTAAAATATTAAACATTTATTAATATTTATATTTTAGAAAAGTTAACATGATTACAAGATTTATGCTCTTACTTTCCCCTTCACCCCCAAACTCCCCCCTCCCCTGGCCGATATGCATTTCCACTGATTTTAATATGTCTCATTAATCAAGACCCATTTCCAAATTGTTTATAGTTGCAATGGTATGGTACTTTCGGTCCCCTATCATGTCCTCATCATCCCATGTATTCAAGCAGTTGATTTTCTTCTGTGTTTCCTCTCCTTCTGTTCTTCCTCTGAATATGGGTAGCATTCTTTTCCATGAATCCCTCAGAATTGTCCTGGGTCATTGCATTGCTGCTAGTACAGAAGTCCATTGCATTTGATTTTACCACAGTATATCAGTCTCTGTGTAAAATGTTCTTCTGGCTCTGCTCCTTTCACTCTGTATCAGTTCCTAGAGGTCTTTCCAATTCACATGGAATTCCTCCAGTTTATTATTCCTTTTAGCACAATAATATTCCATCAACAACTTATACCACAGTTTGTTCAGCCATTCCCCAATTGAAGGACATACTATCGTTTTCCAGTTTTTGCCACCACAAAAAGCACAGCTATAAATATTTTCGTGCAAGTCTGTTTATCTATGATCTCTTTGGGGTACAAGCCCAACAATGGTATGGCTGGATCAAAGGGCAGGCATTCTTTTATACCCCTTTGAGCATAGATCCAAATTGCCATCCAGAATGGTTGGATCAGTTCACAGCTCCACCAGCAATGCATTAATGTCCCAATTTTGCCACATCCCCTCCAACATTCATTACTCTCCCCTTCTTTCATTTTAGCCATTCTGCTAGGTGTGAGGTGATACTTCAGAGTTGTTTTGATTTGCATTTCTCTAATTATTAGAGATTTAGAACACTTTCTCATGTGCTTATTGATACTTTTGATTTCTTTACCTGAAAATCGCCTATTCATGTCTCTTGCCCATTTATCAATTGGGGAATGGCTTGATTTTTTATACAATTGCTTTAACTCCTTGTATATTTGAGTAATTAGACCCCTGTCAGAGTTTTTTGTTATAAAGATTTTTCCCAGTTTGTTGTTTCCCTTCTAATCTTGGCTACATTGTTTTGGTTTGTACAAAAGATTTTTAGTTTTATACAATCAAAATAATTTATTTTACATTTTGTAATTTTCTCTAACTCTTGCTTGGTTTTAAAATCTTTCCTTTCCCAGAGATCTGACAAGTATACTATTCTGTGTTCACTTAACTTATTTAACTTAACTTAGTTTCCCTCTTTATATTGAAGTCATTCACCCATTCTGAATTTATCTTGGTGTAGGGTGTGAGATGTGGATCTAAACCTAATCTCTCCCATATTGTTTTCCAAATTTCCCAACAGTTTTTGTCAAATAGTGGATTCATGTTCCAAAAATTGGGCTTTTTGGGTTTATCATATACTGTCTTGCTGACGTCACTTACCCCAAGTCTATTCCACTGATCCTCCCTTCTGTCTCTTAGCCAGTACCATACCGTTTTGATGACTGCTGCTTTATAGTATAGTTTAATATCTGGTACTGCTAGGCCCCCTTCCTTCACATTTTTTTTTCATTATTTCCCTTGATATTCTTGATCTTTAGTTATTCCAAATGAACTTTGTTATATTTTTACCTAATTCAGTGAAAAAGATTTTTGGTAGTTTGATAGGTATGGCACTAAATAGGTAAATTATTTTGGGTAGAATGGTCATTTTTATTATGTTAGCTCGTCCTACCCACGAGCAATCAATATTTTTCCAGTTGTTTAGATCTAGTTTTAATCATTTGGAAAGTGTTTTGTAGTTGTTTTCATATAATTGCTGTGTTTGTTTTGGTAGATAGATTCCTAAGTATTTTATATTGTCTGGGGTGATTTTAAATGGTGTTTCTCTTTCTACCTCTTGCTGCTGTGATGTATTGGAAATATATAGAAATACTGATGATTTATGTGCATTTATTTTATACCCTGCAACTTTGCTAAAGTTGTTGATTATTTCTACAAACTTCTTACTTGATTCTCTAGGATTTTTTAAGTAGACCATCATATCATCTGCAAAGAGTGATAGCTTAGTCTCCTCATTGCTTATTTTAATACCCTCAATTTCTTTTTCTTCTCTAATTGCTACTGCTAGTGTTTCTAGTACAATGTTAAATAATAGAGGAGATAATGGGCATCCTTGTTTCACTCCTGATCTTATTGGAAAGGCTTCTAATTTATCCCCATTGCATGTGATGCTTGTTGATGGTTTTAGGTATATACTGTTTATTGTTTTTAGGAAAGGACCTTCTATTCCCATACTTTCCAGTGTTTTCAATAGGAATGGGTGCTGAATTTTGTCAAAGGCTTTTTCAGCATCTATTGAAATAATCATGTGATTTTTGTTTGTTAGTTTGTTGATATGGTCAACTATGTGGATGGTTTTCCTAATGTTGAACCATCCTTGCATTCCTGGTATAAATCCCACCTGATCATAGTGGATGATCCTCTTAATCACCTGCTGGAGTCTCTTTGCTAGTATTCTATTTAGGATTTTCGCATCTATGTTCATTAGGGAGATTGGTCTGTAGTTTTCTTTCTCTGTTTTTGATCTCCCTGACTTTGGAATCAGTACCATATTTGTGTCATGAAATGAATTTGGTAGGACTCCTTCTTTGCTTATTATATCAAATAATTTGTGTAGTATTGGGATTAGTTGCTCTTTGAATGTGTGATAGAATTCACTTGTGAATCCATCAGGCCCTGGCGATTTTTTCTTAGGGAGTTGTTTGATGGCTTGTTCAATTTCTTTTTCTGATTGGGATTATTTAGGTATTCTATTTCATCTGCTGTTAATCTAGGCAATTTATATTTTTGTAAATATTCATCCATATCTCTTAAATTGCTATATTTATTGCCATATAATTGGGCAAAATAGTTTTTAATGATTGCCTTAATTTCCCCTTCATTAGAGGTGAGGTCTCCCTTTTCATCTTTGATACTGTCAATTTGGTTTTCTTCTTTCCTTTTTTTTAATAGATTCACCAGTACTTTATCTATTTTAGCTGTTTTTTTCAAAATACCAGCTTCTAGTCTTATTTATTAATTCAATAGTTCTTTTAATTTTGATTTGATTAATTTCTCCCTTGATTTTCAGTATTTCTAATTTAGTTGTCATCTGGGGATTTTTAATTTGCTAGCTTTATAAATTTTTAAGTTGCATGCCCAATTCATTAATCTCTGCCCTCCTTAATTTGTTAATATATGCACTCAAGGATATAAACTTCCCCCTGAATACTGCCTTGGCTGCATCCCACAGAGTTTGGTAGGATGTCTCTTCATTGTCATTCTCCTCAATGAAATTGTTGATTGTTTCTATGATTTTTCCTTTGACTAGCTTGTTTTGGAGAATCACATTATTTAATTTCCAATTAGTTTTTGATTTGCCTGTCCAGGTGCCCTTACTAGTTATTCTTTTCATTGCATTATGATCTGAGAAAGTTACATTTATTATTTCTACTCTTTTGCATTTGTTTGCAATGTTTCTATGCCCTGTTACATGGTCAATCTTTGTGAATGTATCTACCATGTGTAGCTGAAAAGAAGGTGTATTCCTTTTTTGTCCCTATTTATTTTTCTCCACATATCTATTAAATCTAATTTTTCTAGGAATTCATTCATATCTCTTACCTCTTTCTTATTTATTTTTCTATTTGATTTATCTAGATCTGACAGAGGAATATTTAGATCTCCCACTAGTATGGTTTTACTGTCTATTTCCTTCTTGAGCTCTGCCAGTTTCTCCCTTATGAATTTGGATGCTGTACCACTTGGTGCATACATATTGAGCAGTGTTATTTCCTCATTGTTTATACTGCCTTTAATCAGGATATAATGACCTTCCCTGTCTTTTTTAATCATATCTATTTTTACTTTGGCTTTGTCAGAAATCATAATAACCACTCCTGCCTTCTTTTTCTCATTTGACTCCCAAAAGATTTTGCTCAAGCCCTGAACCTTAAACTTGTGTATGTCTACCCACCTCATATGTGTTTCTTGTAGACAACATATGGCAGGATTTTGGTTTCTAATCCACTCTGCTATTTGCTTCCGTTTTATGAGCGAATTCATCCCATTCACATTCAGAGTTATAATTGTCAGTTTTGCATTTGCTGACATTTTCGTATCCTCCCCTATTCCTATCCCTTCTTCTTAAACTATTTCCTTTTAAACCAGTGGTTTGCTATTGAGCAGCTATCCCTTATCCCCTCCCTTGATTAGCTTCCCTTTCTACCCCCTCCCTTATTATTCCCCTCTTTTTATTTTTAAAGGCCTAATGAATTCCGTCCCCCTTCTTCTCCCCTCCCTTTTTTGACCTCCCCACTCCCCTGCTCCCCTTGGTTTATCCCTTCTGACTTTCTCAGTAGGGTTAGATAGAGTTTTATATCCCAATGGATATAACTATTCTTCCCTCTCAGGGTTAATTACACTGAGAGTAAGGCGTAAATATTACCTGTTAATGCTCTCTTCCTCTCCTTCTTATAATAGTATTCATCCCTTCTCCTTCCCATGCCCTCTTTGTGTGTAATAGAATATCCTATTTTTCTTATTCCTTCAAGATTCTCTTGGTGTCTTCTACTATTCATCCCCCTTTTTCCTTCCTACCCATATTATCTTAGACCATTTGGCATTCCAACCTCTCCCTATGAATAATTCTTCTAATTATTATAATAGTGAATGCTCTAATGGTGAACAGAGTTCACTACAGAGAATTATAGATAACATTTTCCCGCATAGGAGTACCAATAATTAGATCTTATTGAAGCCCTTAAAGAGGCAAATTTAAAAAATATGAGTTTTCTTACTTTCCTTTCTGTTTTTTATTTACCTTTTCATGTTTCTCTTGATTTTTGTGGTTGGATATTAAACTTTCCATTTAGTCCTGTTCTTTTCTGTGCAAATGCTTGGAAATTTTCTATCTTGTTGAATGCCCAAACTTTCCCCTGGAAGAATATAGTCAGTTTTGATGGGTAGGTGATCCTTGGTTGTAAACCCAGTTCTCTTGCCTTTCTGAATATCATATTCCAAGCCTTGCAGTCTTTTAGTGTGGAAGCTGCCAGATCCTGTGTGATCCTGATTGGTGATCCTTGATATCTGAATTGTCTCTTTCTGTCTTCTTGTAATATTTTTTCTTTTAGTTGGAAGCTCTTAAATTTTGCTATTATATTTCTTGGGGTTGTCTTCTCATTGTCCAGTGTAGAAGGTGATCTATGGATACTTTCAATGTCTATATTGCCCTCTTGTTGTAGAACTTCAGGGCAATTTTGCTGAATAATTTCTTTTAGTATGGAGTCCAAATTTCTATTAATTTCTGGTTTTTCAGGAAGACCAATGATTTTCAGGTTGTCTCTTCTAGACTGGTTTTCTTGATCTATCAGTTTCTCATTGAGATATTTCATGTTTCTTTCTATTTTATCTGTCTTTTGACTTTGTTTTATTTGATCTTGTTGTCTTGATAGATCATTGGCTTCTACTTGCCCAATTCTTGTCTTTAGAGACTGGTTTTCTGCTATAAGCTTTTGATTTTCTTTTTCATTTTGGTCTGACCTGTTTTCCAGCTGTTTGATTTTAGTCTCCAATTTGCTTATTAATTCTTTTGATTTGGGGGCATCTTTTTCTAATTGCTCAATTCTAGCCTTTAGAGACTGGTTTTCGGCTACTATCTTTTGGTTTTCCTTTTCAATCTGGTCATTTCTGGTCTTTGATTTAATTGCCTCACTTTCCAATTGTGAAATTCTGCCTTTTAAACTGTTATTTTCTTGCCAGATCTCTTCCTTCTTTCTCATGATCTCAGATCTGAATTCTTCAAGACCTTGTGACCTGTTTTCATTATTTTGGGAAGGTTTGGATTATTTGTTCTCCTCTACTGTTTCCTCTGTTGTCTGGATTTTTTCTGTGTAAAAGTTGTCAAGTGTTAAAGATTTTTTCTTCTTCATCTTTCTCTTCTGGTTTTCCTAATGATTCTGGCTTGCCATATTAAGCTGAGTTCCCTCTCAGCTTTATGCTCATGCCCATGATCTGTTTGTGGTTCTTTAGAGATTCCTGAGGTCTCAGGTATAGTTGTTTTGGGACAAGCCTCCTGGTGGTCTCCTTGCTCATTCTTTTGCCTGAAGCTCCTTTAACAGTCTCAGGGAGCTGCTTCCACAGTCAAGCACCTCTCTGCACTGGGTCCCCACTCAAGGTCCGCTCCTGCACTCAGGATCAGCCTCTTCATCCACGCCCTAGTCTGAGCTTTAATTCGTGCCTCAGCCTGAGCCTGTGTCAGCCCCTTCGCCTGCTCCTGGGCTCAGGGTCTGTGCTCAGAGTCCGGGAGTTCCTCAGCCTCCCGGGGAGGGGGGGCCAAGTCTTGCTGCTCCCAGGAACAAGCCCTGGTGAGCTGCCAATGACCCGATGGGTGCCCCAAACCTGCTCTGACTCCCGTGCGCTGGCTTTGGTGCGGTAGGTGGTATGGGGTGGGGGAGGGGGTTGCTCTGCTCGTGCTTTCGTGGGAGCTGTTTCACCCCTTTATAGCATGGAAATGCCCCGTTTCCACGTACCTCCGATGTTGCACCCTGTTGTGGGGTCCCTTCTTTCCTCTGGATTTGTTTTTATGTCTTCTTGAGGAGTCCTATATGCGTGGGTTAGGAGAAGTCAAGCAGCTGCTTTTTACTCTGCCGCCATCTTAACCCCTCTAAATCACTCTTGATTAAAGAAATTCAAATAAAAACAATACTTAGGTACCACCTCATACCTTTCAGATTGGCCAATATGATAGTAAAGGAAAGTAATAAATGCTGAAAGATATGTGGCAAAATTGGGATGGTCAAACCATTCTGGAGGACAATTTGGAACTATACCCAAAGGGCTATAAAACTCTGCATGCCATTTCATCCTGTAATGCCACTAATGGGTCTATATCCCAAAGAGATAATAAAAAAGGAAGGAGGATCTACTTGTACAAAATATTTATAGCAGCTCTTTTTGTATTTACAAAAACATTAGAAATTGAAGAGATGGACATCAATTCAGGAGTGGCTGAATAAATTGTGCAGGAACTGAGACAGAGGGAAATAAGCAGAAACAGGAGAATATTGTAAATAGTAGTAGCAATATCGTTTGACAATGAACTGTGAAAACTTGACTACTCTCAGCATTACAATAATCTGTGACAATCCTGCAAGACTTATGATAGAGAATACTATTCATTTCCAGAGAAAAACTGTTGGAGTTGGATGGATACATATTAAATCATACTATATTTCATATCAGTGTTATTTATTTTTTGATTTTGAGGTTTTGATTTTCTATGAATATGCTCTTACAAACTGATCAATATGGAAGTATATTTTGCATGATCATTAAAGTAAAATAAAACACCCAAAAGAGATAATAAGGAAAAATACTTGTACAGAAATATTTATAGCCATGCTCTTTGTGGTGGAAAATTTTTGAAAAAAAATGAGAGGATTCTCTTTGATTGTAGAATGGCTAAACAAATTATGGTATCTGTTGATGATGGATTACTATTGTGCTAAAAGGGAAAATGAATTGGAGGAATTCCATGTGAACTGGAAAGACCTCCAGGAATTGATGCAGAGTGAAAGGAGCAGAACCAGGAGAACTTTGTACATAGAGACTGATACATTGTGGCATAATCAAACGTAATGGACTTCTCTACTAGCACCAAGGCAATTATCCAGGATAATCCAGAGGAACATAGTAGAAAGAACAATCTCTACATCCATAGAAAGAACTGTGGGAGCAGAAACACAAAAGAAAAACATTTACTTGATCACATGGTTTGATGGGGACATGACTGGGGATGTAGACGCTAAACAATCACTCTATTGTAAATATTAATAATATGGAAATAGATCTTGATCAATGATACATGTAAAACTCAGTGGAATTGCTCATTGGCTATGGGGGGGAAGAGGAGTTGAGGGAAAGAACATGAATCATGTAACCATGAAAAAATATTCTAAATTAATTCACTTAATTATTTTTTAAATTAATAAATACATATGTTAATATACGATAAAAATAACAAAATAAAATAAAAGTTTTATCCATTACAGCATTAAGCCATCACTCAGAGTTTCTGATTTCCAAAAGAGTCTAGAAGAAAAGATCCAAAATATATTACATCTCACCCCACCTCCTAAGCCCAACTAGATTTGTTGTTCTTGTGCAGTCATTTCAGTTGTGTTTGACTTTTCATGTTTCACTTGGGCATTTTCTTGGCAGAGACACTGGAGCAGTTTGCTATTTCTTTCCCCAGTATATTTTACATATGAAGAAACTGAAACAGAGTTAAGTAAACATGTCCAGTGTCACACAGCTAGTAAGCATCTGGGCCTAGATTTAAACTCAGGTATTTTTGACATTAAGTCCCTGGGCTGCCTAGTTTCCCCAATTAGATTACTTGTCCCTAGATTTACAGTCCAAGAGTTTCATTCCTTTGACTTTAGACTTTACCTTCAATTATAATGAAAATCTTCCTGTTAAAGAAGACAAAGAAAGTATACTCAGTTAAATGATTGTTTCTTTTTTGAGTCAACTTGATTTTTTTTCAGAAAGGATCTATTGATAAGAGAAAAGGGATGAAAAAAGATGAAACAAATTTTGCAAACTCTTCCCAAGATGATCCATAACTAATGCCCAGTAACAAATTAACACCCACCCCCAAAATAATTATACTGAAGCCATTCAAATGATCGAAGTAGTATCATCAAATATCAGAGGAGTAAGAGACCACAGAAATTGAATAATTTTAGAGGCAATGTGGTAGACTGGATAGGGATCTGGCCTTGTGGTCAAGAGGAACAGAGTTCAAGTTCTACCTCTGAAACATAATGGCTATCTGACATTGGGTAAGTCACAGGTTCTGAGGTTTCTAGGCATCAAAGACTAAAAGTGTCAGAGCTGGTGACAATTTATAATGATAGAAAGAAAAAAAGTGGTCTTCTTATAGGAAATTTCCTACACTAATACCATCACATGAAAAAGGGAAGGGAGAGAAAGATACAGACAGAAAGAGACAGAGAAATAAAGACAGAGATTAGAGAGATAGAAGGAGAGTGAGGAGAGGGAGAGAGAGAGAGAGAGAGAGAGAGAGAGAGAGAGAGAGAGAGAGAGAGAGAGAGAGAGAGAGAGAAAGATTGAGAGAGAAAGTGAAAGAGAGAGAAAGAGAATCTTAGATCAAACTCATTTCATATTTAGGATATCTGAGATCCATGAAATTGTTTTGTTTAAAATCTTTCCCTCCTCATTTACATCACTTCGCTTCCTAAAATTGAACCTTCTACAGGAAGCCTTTCCAAATGCTCTCTTAATTCTAGTGCCTCTCATCTGCTGATTATTTCTAATTTATCCTGTTGATAGCTTGTTTGTACATAATTATTTGTATATTGTCTTCCCAACAGATAATGAACTTCTTGAAAACAAGACTTTCTTTTGTCTTTTTTGTATTTTCAATGTTTAGCACAGTGAATGGCACAAAATAGGTGCTTAATAAAGTTTTATTATTGTGACTAATAGAATAGCTATAATTCATGATTCTGAATACAGTCCCCTACCTATTAATCTATTTAAACTACTCAAAGGATTTAAGTTATGGCTGCATCCCAAAAATAATTTGCACTTAATAATGCCTTAAAAAAAACTTCTGGTCATAACTTGTTAAATTGATAGCTAGAAAAAAAATGAGGTTTTAATGGGGCATGGAAAACAGAAAGCATGCCAGAACTCATCTGTAAAGCATTTGGCATTAAGCAATAAGACAATTCACATGATATTTCAAGTAAAAATAACAGGATTGCTCTGCAATTTGTTCCCACTTTTTAAGAGCTAAAAAAGCAAGTCTTTCCTGAGCCAAACCAATATGGTTTGTCTACTGGAAACTTACGATGTGTGATTTATTGCCTGCTACACTGTTGTCTGCAACCAACGACTGTTGATTCAACCCAAGTCAAGTGTTTATGGAAACTTGATTACTTGGATTTTATCTGTTGGTTCATGTCATTTTCTGGCATTGCTCTCCCAACACAATGCTGTCCATATTTATACTAGTGACGCTTTCACTTTAAATTGCTATCCAGTTTCAAAGACAGTTTTACAAGTTCTTGGAAGCTGTCTGGAAGTAAAAAAAGATCTGATTTGCATATAAACAGCATTAATGACTGCCAAGTGGGCAACATTTACTCTCTAGGATTCTTTGAAGACAGCCCAGCTACTGAGAGCCCTGCAAAGATCATAGTCTTGACCATAGATTGAGAGCTAAAAAGGATCATAAAGGTCAACTAGTTTTAATGGAATTTGGGAAGCAGCTTCATAGCATCTTATATGTGGATGATGCAATTTTAGCAAATTGAGGGTGTCTTCAGATTTTTTGATTCCAATTTCATAGATTAGGCCCCTTCCTCTTTGAATAGATGAAAAAACCGAGGCTCAGGAAGAGAGGAATGACTCATCCAAGTTCCCACATCTATTTAGAGGCAATCTCTATATTTGAAACTAGTTCGTTTAATTCCAAATCCAACCTATTTTTCCCTATACCAATACACTTTCTGTTCCTTTATTTTATTGAAGTCCAGAGAGATTAAATAACTTGTTGGAGGAAGTGCCAATATTGGAATCAAACTCTTCTATCTATAGCATCTAGGAACCCCATCCCCCTGCCTTGTTAAGTTTTCCTTACTATATTCCTATTCACCACATTATACCTGTCATTATTGATATAACCTTAAAAATAATGTAAAATCATCATTATCTCTTGTAGAATTCTGTATACTATCGAATGATACATTTTAATTTCTCTCTTTTATAACTAAAAGCAGTGATTGTGAAAAAATTGCATAGTTAATATTATGATCTCCATTACTTGCCCATATCTGGATTTAAGGAAGAGTAGCTATAAAATGCTTTACTCTAAATACTGATTTCTACTACTTCTTTTCTTCTACTTATATAAAGGAGAAATTAAAAAAAATATCCAGGGATTTATTACATTCTTAAGCAATGCAGAGAACAATTTTAAGACCAATTAAACATCTCTCTGCCTTCTAAGAGCTTATGAGAAGGTAGAGAGTTGAGATAAGACCATAAAAACCACAATACAAATAAGAAAAAATCCATAAAATGTTTATTGAATTAAGCATATTAATTAGGATGAGAATCTTGTTCCATGTAAATCCCTTTGTAGCACTATCTTCCTTGTAAAGAAAGCTAAGCCATGACAAATAGCAAACATATTTACTGTTTTGTACAAATTTTGCATGATATTAATGCCCATGTTATACACAGACATCCAGTGGTGCCCAACCCTTCTACCATTTCCTCAGTTCCCTGTTTTACTGTGTTAGAACTTTGCTCAGATTTTATGAGCACTCTAATTCACCCAGACATTCAGTATCTTTTTGCCTCCACTTGGAAAACACCTTATAAATATGGATTCTTCTTTCTCAACATGTAGAAAGCCCTACCTCCTTATCACTTACAGCAGGTTCTAACTTCCATCACTTTAAAAGGCTGGTCTTTAAACCAATACATTGATAACATCTTGCTGGAAGCACCAGTGCTGAGATTTGCCATCACCTTCTTCAACTCCATCAAAGAGCCACAATGTCTCTAAATCAAAAGTTCATTGATGCTTCCCATAGGTAGATTAACTTTTTATTGTTATATCGAATCGATTACACTCTGTTTCCCTTAAGCACGTGCAGATTTCATAGAAATTGTCTGCCCCCCCCCCAAAAAAAACAACTTTGTGGCATCTTTGGAGCAGCCAGATATTGTTAACAGTGAATCCCATTGTAACAAGAGAAATTCCCCAGAGAATGTATTTATTAAGACTTAAAATTAGTTTATTAAAAAATCACTCAAGGAATCTGACTATCTAGTGGACTCTTTCCACAGTCTGAACAGATGTCCAAGAAGGTAATTGGGTCAAAAAGTGGAGTTTGAGAAGAAACAAAAGTGCTGGAAGCTGGGCAAGAGAACTAGGCAAAGCTGTGAGTGTGGTCAGAAAAGAGGGGCAGAAGACCACAAGTTCCTCTGGTGCACATCTTATTTACTCCCTGAGACATCACCATCCAGTCCCTTCCCAAGTTATCTCTGATTAGAAAACAGTCACACAGGAAATGTTACTTAGAGACCTCAGGTTCTACCTCACTGCTTCATTATAGGAAGAGGTGGGTGTCCTAAGGGTGCCAATGGACCTGGAATATACCAAGACATTTTGCCACATAGCTAGGCCATTGAAGTCCAAAATGGTGACTGCCTAGCATGCCTTGCCCTTAATCATGTCATTCCCAACAAACATCTAAACACATAAAAGGAGAACTCAATTTAGTTTCACGATATTGGGGTAGAAACTAAAAATTAGAATCAGATCGTTTTATCCTTACCTTGCTGTGGGGGGGGGGGCAAAAGGGAAAAATGATTTTACAAAAATATCACAGTTCCATATTAATTTTCCATATTTAGTGAGATTAATAACTCCTTATTTCTCTGACTCGCTCTGAGCATCACCCCTGTAGCTGCCTTTATGTGTGCCTCCTATCTTACTTGCCAAAAATTTAATCAGCATACTTTCTATGATATTGGTTACACTGGGCACCCCCTAGATTACTTGCCTGATTAGCAATTGTAGATTGATTTCATTTTATGCTTCAAACTGACAACTTTGAATTCTGCAAAGTTATTGTAGAGGCCTTTCTTGGCTCTTAGGCGATAGCCTAATCCAACAATAGTTGGATTCTTTGCAAAGGTTCTCCTTGTAGACTGTTCCTTTTCCCAATACCACCCTAGTATCATTTAGATACTTAATTCATTCCCCATTTCAGCCCTGCAACCTACACTGGTTCTCCTAGGGGCAACCAGTGTACTGATTCTATCTCACCACAAATTTACTCTTGCCTAGGGATGGTTTCAGAATTTCACACATTTTGCCACCTCATTCTATTCAGGTTGATTAGATGCATAAGAAGCTTAAAACCATGACTGGCAAGTTGTGTACTGAAAGCCATCTAAAGGGGCCTGATGTACTTCTGACTTTGTTCTGCCTATACAGCAGACCAAGCAGAGTTTTAAGCATATCTCCTTTTGAGATACTTTTTCCTCCTCCCCAATCCAAGTAAAACCACTTCCTCCAATAAACATAATTCTATTAGAAGTCAATATCTCTGTGGTTTCTTATATATAGGAACTACAAACCAGGCCTCTAGAACCCTGCAACATAGTAGTGGCAGTAGAGACTGGATCCATTCAATTATTGCCATTATTCTTACATTCTATTCAGATTCATAACTTTTTTTTTCTTTAATTTTGTAAGAACATCCTAGTTCTGAAAGGGGACATTGAAGTTCACAAGTATTATGACTTTATTGTTTCTGTCACTAATGTAGCTTTTGGCTTGAATATTCAGATTCAATTCACATTAATGGATATATGTTCAATATTGATATTAATTCATTGTCCAGGATTCCTTGCCTTCTTTTAAGAGTACTTACTCTATAAGCAAATGACCTGGGTTTAAGTCTTACTACAGATCCTTAATAATAAAGCTGATGATTATAGTTATATAGATTCTCTTGACTTTGTTCTGCCTATACAGCAGACCAAGCAGAGTTTTAAGTGAGTTTTAAGTTCTAAAAAATAAGCAGTTTTGATGAAATAGCCTCTGACTTCCCTTCTAACTGTGGCACTATTTTGATCCAGCCATACTACTGCTGGTTTTGTATCCCAAAGAGATAATAGGGAAAAAGACATGTACAAAAATATTTATAGCCGTGCTCTCTGTCGTGGCAAAAAATTGGAAAATGAGGGGATGCCCTTCAATTGGAGAATGGCTGAACAAACTGTGGTATCTGTTGGTGATGGAATACTTTTGTGCTCAAAGGAATAATAAACTGGAGGAATTCCATGTGAACTGGAATGACCTCCAGGAATTGATGCACAGTGAAAGGAATAGAACCAGAAGAACAATATACACAGAGACTGATACACTGTGGTACAATCCGATGTAATAGACTTCTCTACTTGCAGCAATGCAATGATCCAGGACAATTCTGTTGGACTTATGAGAAAAAACACTACCCACATTCAGAGGAAGAACTCTGGGAATAGAAACACAGAAGAAAAACAACTGCTTGATCACATGAGTCATTGGGGATGTGATTGGGAATACTGACTCTAAACGATCAACCTAGTGCAAATATCAATAATATGGAAATAAGTCTTGATCAATGATGCATGTAAAACACATTGGACTTGTGCATTGTCTATGGGAGGGGAATGGGAGGAGGGGAAGGAAAGAACATTAATCTTGTAACCATGGAAAAAATATTCTAAATTAATCAATTAAATAACATTTTCCAAAAAATAACTGTGGTACTATAATATATTCTAATGTTTTTCAAAAAATATATTTATTATATTTTGTTTTCACTTAAAAAATCTAAAATATGCACAATATTCTATGCTCATAGATCTCATAATTCTGCAAAAGGTGACATTAGAATATATCCTAATATATCTGCTTTGGAGCAAAGAATGTTCTTTTTAATTTTGCAACATTCTGTTTCTATTGTTTCATGGTTGTTCATATATTTTACATTGTTAAAATCATTGTATATATTGTTATCTTTGTTCTGCTTTTTTCACTCTGTTTCAGCAGATAAAAATCAAATATGTCACTTTTTTCATTATTTTCTTCATTTAAACATTTTAAAACTTTTTTCCGGATTACATGTTGGTTCAATTTTTAATATTAATTTTCTGACATTTTACAAATCATGTTCTTTCCCTCCTCCCACTGTCTCCTCTCTCCCCAAGAAAATAGGTAATATGATATAGGGTGTATATATACAATCATGGAATATATATATAAATATATATATATATATAT
>NC_058133.1:285182214-285220473 GCF_016433145.1 Gracilinanus agilis
AAGAAAGAAAGAAAGGAAGGAAGGAAGGAAGGAAGGAAGGAAGGAAGGAAGGAAGGAAGGAAGGAAGGAAGGAAGGAAGGAAGGGAGAGAGAGAGAGAGAGAGAGAGAGAGAGAGAGAGAGAACAAAAATGCTTATATCAATCCATTATCTTACTTGCCTTACATCTGAGTATTAAAATTGGAATCAGGAAAGCCTGGATTCAAATCTCACCTCAGTCAGTTTCCATTATATTAAATTGTGGGTTGGAATCAATGACATCCAAAGTCTCTTCTACATCTAAAACTATGATCTTATGCATATAATAGTAGAGAATTTTCTATAGCATTCAGAGATTAAATTACTTTCCCAGCATAATAGAGGCAGTATGCCCCAAATATGAGACATGAAACTAGAGCTTCCTGAATGAGAAGCCAGTCCAAAACAATTCTTTTTTTTCACGGTTTCTTCAAGATAATAGAAATCTCAACAATTCAAGATCTGGATAACTTTGACTGCTAGAAGAGTGACCATTAGGTAAATATAACTACTACATTTCTTATAATAAATGTCATTTCCTATAAGGACAAACATTTTGAAACTTTGTACATTTCTAAGATACCAAGGAAATAGGCATTGTATAATTATAAGAAAACAAACAAAATGGTCTAAGAGAATGATAAAGTTGGAAAAGATGCTGAATTTGCAGTCAAAGGCTATGAGTGCAGATCATCAATTTTAAGCTGTTTGACCTTGGGGAGTTACTGATCATTGTATAACTTCAATTTCTTCACCTGTAAAATAAGTGCGGCATGAACTAGATGATTAAGGTACTTTCCAGCTCTAAATCTATGTTCATAGAAATTTTAAACCATTTATTAAATTCTTACTGGCCTTTCTGCCACAAATATAATCCAACAATTCCAGTAAATGCAACTGGTTTCCACTATTATCACCAGTGGCATTTTCCATTTTTGCAAGTGATAACAAGGATTACCAGTAAATTTCCAGTAAATCTCAAACTGAGAATTAGTCCCAGATAACCTTTGAATAACCCAAGGAGAAGTATTTAACTAATCAGATTAGTGAGTATCAGGATCAAGGATCTAGAAGTTTCTGGTCTTCTCTGCACTGCTCTAATGCTTTCATTAGACAGTCAGTAGGGTAACTCATTTAAAAAGGGCCTTTTAACAATTGTTGGTCTTAGATTAGGACTTGGTATGAAAGTAGAGATATCCTACACCCTGAATTAAATACTTATAATAGGATTTTAAACTAATTCAATTCGTTCAGTCAACCTAATTGTTTTTCCCTCTCTGGAACAAACCAAGTGTTTATTATATGACTGTGAAAACAATTATTCATTCTTTTCAAACAGGGGTCATTGGAATAAGCAGTCTTTCAGTATTAACCTATTGAATATTTCTTAAAAGGGAAACATTCTTAGAATTTAATTTTAAGCCGAATGAATAATAATCTAATGGGTCTTAAATTTAAATATATCTCATGTGGAACATTTGTAAATCAAAATAAGTGAGAAGACTCAAAAATACTTCCAACCATATTCTAAACTATGAGTATAATTTGTATTAACAAAATAATTTAAAGTGCATCTAGGCAATATTCCTCCACACCAAATTCCAGTGGATCATTTTTATAAGATATATAGCTTTCTAATTTTCCTTTTCAACAAAGATAAGCCAGAAGTTTTGATTATGAGAAGGGACAATAAAATAGAAGAGTAGCTTTTGAACTATGAAATTTATGAGGAAGCCTAGCTAGGATGGTGTTTCTTAGCAAATGGCTTTAAGAAAGTGAGAGGGCAGAATGAAGACCCTAGATCAGTGATGGGCAAACTATTCCCCATAGGCCAGATCCAGGCTGTAGTTTGCCCATCACTGCCTTAAGTAATCCCCTATCACTACATCTGCATGTGGGGGCATAATGATTAGGGAATTGCTTAAGGCAGTGATTGGAAAACTAAGGCCTGCATCTGGACCATGGGGAATAGTTTGCCCATCACTGCCCTAGATTATTGAAGACTGCTAAAAACATCCACTGGAATGATGGAGAAAGGATACTAAAAGAGAAGATGCCAAATGTGTAGATTGCCAAAGATATACTTCATTGATATTGCAAATTTCCCACTTTTCATAGACCTACAATAGAAAGTTGTTTGTATTTTAGAATTCTCTAAGGAGTAAATAATAGGATATACTTAAAGTGTAATTTGCAAAAACAATAGCAAAATAAGAATTTACACACAAATAGTCAGGAGTATATCAATCATAGAAAGTGAGATGCTCTTCCTGAGGTTGTCAGTGTCAAATTACTTTTTTTTGAACAGAGTACAGATCAAAATGCATCTTGGGCAAAGACCAAAAACTGTGCCTTGGGAAAATAGCAAGGCGTATGAATCCTATTGTGCGAAATCAATATAGTAAACAATCAGAAACTTCTCTACTCTGCTAATTGACATTTCTTTATCATTTTTTTAAACCCTTAACTTCTATGTATTGGCTCCTTGGTGGAAGAGTGGTAAGGGTGGGCAATGGGGATCAAGTGACTTGCCTAGGGTCACACAGTTGGGAAGTGTCTGAGGCCAGATTTGAACCTAGGACCTCCTGTCTCTAGGCCTGACTATTAATCTACTGAGCTACCCAGGTGCCCCTAACATTTCTTTAACTAACAATTCTTTGTAACTTGACATGAGTAACTAAGTGGAGTTTGAATCCTTTTGTTTCTATACTATTGAAGGACTGCAAGTGCTTACAGTTTTTTCTGAATGTGATATACTAAAACAAAACTGCTGTTGCCTTCCCTTCTTTAAAACTAATTACTATTGTTACTTAGAAATGTTGGTCTCACCTTGATTGACAGTGGAGACAGTTGGAGACATCAGAATGTTCCCAGATGCCATGAGCCAGGGGCAAATGTCAGTTGGCCTGAGAGTATAAATACCCCTAACAGCCATCTGGGAGGGGTCTTTGACCATTAGTCATTGGTTCTCTCTCTGAATCTCTCTAGATCTTTAGGTCTCTGAATCATCATACCTCTTTAGGTCTCTGGGTCCCCGGGTGGTAAAAGGGTGGAAGGGAGGTCTGAGAAGAAGAGGGTGGTTAAGATTTAAATACTTCCTGAAGGCTGTGAAGGTTAACACATCACCAAAACTGACAATAAGAGAGCTGAGAGGAAATCACCAACACAGCTGCAGCAAGGACTGTCACTGTTCCGGTTTGGCATGGACAAGGTGAACCAGAGAGGTTGTGAAGAAAAATAGCTCCAGCTTCACTGAGACAATAGCCTCCAGACCTGAGTGATTATGTATCATAGATATTATATTGATAGGATCTCCAATCCCCAATCCATATCCTGATTATCCTTTCCCTAATTAAGATCATAAAGTATTTAATAAGTACCTTCCTGAGTAGTCATTATATCATGACCCTTGGGGAGGGAGCAAACGCAGTCAGATGAACGTGATCCAAAGCTAATCAGAGCCCAATATTAATAATTGATCCGACCCCATGTGGGAACTGAAAGGGTTACTCATCCACCTGACCATTCAAGGTCCTTCCTGGGCATCTGTTATTTAGAAGGGGAAATTATAACATCCAGCGAGGGTGGTTGGGATTGGTGTTCCCCCATCACCAGCACCTAGGGAGAATACGATACAGCTCCACCTCACTAGTATCCATATATTCCCCAGGACATCCATTCTTTATAACACTATGCATGATTATTTTATAATAACCACAAGCCCTTTGGATTCAAAGGCAATGGGCAAATCATTTAACCTACTTGATCCTTTCTTTCCTTATCTATAAAAATGAAAAAGTTGTAGTCCATAAGGACTAAAAACTCTTTCCAGGTCTACATCAAATGATTTTATAGTCCTCTGCTAAAGTCCATAAATGGTTGATTTTCTTAAAGAGATTTAAAATGTTTCCTTGCCCTCATATTTCACAATCTCCATTTTTCCAATAAATCCTTTCTCTAAAAACAAACTACAACTTCTCATTTACTACAAATTCCAAATTTCTGACTTCTGAATTAATGTGATTTTTCTGGTAACAAAATATGCTTTAAACTCTTTGTGAAATTGTCCAAATTAGCTATTAAAAATTTAATCAATAGCCTGGACATTAAGTCAGAAAGATCTGAAATTAAATTCTGACTTAATTACTTATTATAGATTATATGACCCTAGAGAAGTCACTTGATATATCTGCATCAATTTCTTCTCTAAAAATGTGATGGCATAATGGATGAAGTGGTGTATTTGAAATCTAGAAGAACTAGATTTATATCTTATCCTGACTACTTATTAGCTGTGTAACTCGGAGTAAATAATTTAATCTACTATAGCCTTATTTCCTCATTTGCAAAAATGAGGATAATAAGATTACCTTCTTCATAGGTTATTTATGAAGATCATTATGATATGATATATATGTATATATATGCATAGTGCTCTGAAAACCTTAAAAATGAAAACTATTTTACTGATGTTAATTTATTGCTTTGGGGCATGAATTTGTATAGCACTGGTGTGTTAGAGAAGGAAGGTTTTCTTTGGGGTCTTAAATCATAAAAATCAACAAAAAATTATAATGATTACTTTAATTAGGAAGATGGAAAAATAATTTTTAAACCCATTCTATAGATGTTGCCATGAAGGATTTCCCTAAAACCAAAAGAAGAAAAGCTTAAGGGATTCCTCCATTTAATAGAAAGGGTGAAAATGTGTTGATATTTTAGTAGTGATAAGGAGTGGTACAGATGGCATGTAAAGAGAGACCATCGAAAGAACCCTGCAGATGGTGCCAAAGCAGGAACAGCAGCTGTTACCAAGGAGGAGTGAAGCAGATGGCAAAAATGGCATGGATAGCTGAAAACATAGGTAGTAGCAAGAAGTATGAATAAAAGAACATTAGTGACCCTGAAACACCTACTCTAAAGATGAGTATAGCATCAGGCCATCAGGATTCATTCTAAACTGACAGTAGACTTCCGTGCTTTGTTTTCAAGTCAAATGGAGTTTGCTCCAACCTTGAAGTTTTTATAGATAAATTTATATTCCAAAGATTTTCAAACAAAATCATGGAAGGAGATCATAGATTTAGAACCTAATGGAGCCTTTGAGGTCATTAAGTCTAATTGCCTCTTTTTTACAGATAAGGAAAAAGAGACTTGGAGACTTTAAGTGCCCTGTCTAAAGTCATTGAGGAAATAAGTGGCAGAAAAACAATGAAGAGGAAACTAAAGCTATTATTACGAGTTATTTTGCCGAATTATATGGTAATACGTGATAATCAAAATAAAATAGTTGAAAATTTAACAATATATAAATTGTCAACATTAGCAGAAGAGGAAATGGAATACTTAAACAACCCCTTCTCAGTAAAAGAAACTGAACAATCAATGAATTCACGAAAAAAGCCCCAGAGTCAAATGGATTCATAAGTAATTCTATCACACATTTAAAAAACAACTCATACCAATAAACATAATCTATTTGGGAAAAGCTGAGGAAAGAACTATCAAATTACACAAATATGGTGTTGATGCCTAAATCAGGAAAAGAAAATAACCCCAGAAGAAAAGTATAGATTAAGCATTCTAATGTACATGGGATGCAAACATTGCATATAAGAGATTAGCAAGTAGATTACAGCAATATATCACAAAGATTATATACTATGAACAGGTGGGTTGATGGCTCAAGATTAGGAAAATTATCCACAAAATTGACCATATGATTAATATAAACCCTATGATTACCTGAATAGATGCAGAAAAAGCTTTTGATAAAATAAAATACAATTCTTATTAAAGAAGCTAGAAAACATTGGGATAAGTGGACCATTCCTTAAAATGGTAAATAAAATCTATCTAAATCCATCAGCAAGCATTATCTTTAATGGGAATAAAAAATCAGAAGTAAAGCAAGGATGCCCATCATCACCACCACTATTCACTGTTTAACTAGAAGTGCTAGCTATAGAAATGAGAAAAAGAAAAAAAATGAAGGAATTAGAAAAGACAATAAGTTAATAAAGTTGACACTCTTTGTAGGTGATATGATGATATATTTATTTTTTATTATTTAATTTTGTTTAAATTTAAAATGTTTTTAAAGGTTACATGATTAATTATTTCTCCCCCTATTCTCTCCCCACTGCAAGCTGACAAGCAATTACACTGGGTTATACATGTAAATGATGATATATTTAGAGTATCCTAGAAAGTCAACCAAAAAACTTATTGAAATAATTAAGTTTTACTAAATTGAAGAATATAATAAAAATCTAAATAAATCATCAACATTTCTTCATATGAGCAATAAAGTCCAACAGCAGGAAATAGAAAGAGAAATATCACTTAAAATAACTGTAAACAGTATAAAATATCTGGGAGTGTACATACTAAGACAAATCAGGAACTATATGATCACAACTACAAAACAATTTTCATACAAATAAATTCAAATATAACCAATGGAAAAAAATAGGATGAACAAGTCAATATTATAATGACAATTCTATCTAAATTAATTTACCTATTCATTGCCATACTAATCAATTTACCCAAAACTTACTTCATAGTGCTAGAAAAATTATTAACAAAATTTGAATGAAAAATAAAAGGTCAAGAATATCAAGGAAAATCCCAAGACTACACAAATTATTTGATATAATTAGCAAAGTAGGAGTCCTACCAAATTCCTTTTATGACACAAATATGGTACTGATTCCAAAGTCAGGAGGATCAAAAACAGAGAAAGAAAAACTACAGACCAATCTCCCTAAATGAACATAGATGCAAAAATCTTAAATAGAATACTAGGAAAGAGACTCCAGCAAGTGATCAAGAGGATTATCCACCATGATCAGGTGAGATTTATACCAGTATTGCAAGGATGGTTCAACATCAGGAAAACCATCCACATAATTGACCATATGAACAAGCTAACAAACAAAAATCACATGATTATCTCAATAGATGCTGAAAAAGCCTTTAACAAAATACAGCATCCATTCCTATTGAAAACACTGGATAGTATAGGAATAGAAGGACCTTTCCTAAAAATAATAAACAGTATAAACCTAAAACCATCAACAAGCATCATATGCAATGGGAATAAATTAGAAGCCTTCCCAATAAGATTAGGAGTGAAACAAGGATGCCCACTATCACCTCTATTATTTAACATTGTACTAGAAACATTAGCAGTAGCAATTAGATAATAAAAAGAAATTAAAGGTATCAAAATAGGCAATGAGGATACTAAGCTATCACTCTTTGCAGATGATATGATGGTCTACTTAAAAATTCCTAGAGAATCAACTAAGAAGCTTGTAGAAATAATCAATAGCTTTAGCAAAGTTGCAGGATACAAAATAAAGGCACATAAACCATCAGAATTTCTATATATTTCCAACACATCATAGCAGCAAGAGGTAGAAAGAGAAACACCTTTTAAAATAACCCCAGACAATATAAAATACTTAGGAATCTATCTACCAAAACAAACACAGGAATTATACAAAAACAACTACAGAACACTTCCCGAACAATTAAAATTAGATCTAAACATTTGGAAAAACATTGATTGCTCATGGGTAGGACAAGCTAACAAAATAAAAATGACCATTCTACCCAAATTAATTTACCTGTTTAGCACCATACCTATCAAACTACCAAAAAACTTCTTTACTGAATTAGATAAAAACTATAACAAAGTTCATTTGGAATAACAAAAGATCAAGAATATCAAGGGAAATAATGAAAAAAAAATGTGAAGGAAGGTGACCTAGCAGTACCAGTTATTAAACTATAGTATAAAGCAGTGGTCATCAAAACAGTATGGTACTGTCTAAGAGACGGAAGGGAGAATCAGTGGAATAGACTTGGGGTAAGTGACATCAGCAAGACTTTGTATGATAAACCTAAAGAGCCCAACTTTTGGGACAAAATTCCACTCTTTGACAAAAACTGCTAGGAAATTTGGAAAACAATATGGGAGAGATTAGGTACAGATCAGCATCTCACATCCTACATCAAGATAAATTCAGAATGGGTGAATGACTTGAATATAAAGAGGGAAACTATAAATAAGTTAAGTGAACACAAAATAGTATTCTTGTCAGATCTCTGGGAAAGGAAAGATTTTAAAACCAAGCAAGAGTTAGAGAAAATTACAAAATATAAAATAAATGATTTTAATTATATTAGATTAAAAAGCTTTTGTACAAACAAAAACAATGCAGCCAAAATCAGAAAGGAAACAACAAATTGGGAAAAATTCTTTTTAACAAAAACTCTGACAGGGGTCTAATTACTCAAATATACAAGGATTAAATCAATTGTATAAAAAAATTAAGCTATTCCCCAATTGATAAATGGGCAAGGGACACGAATAGGCAATTTTCAGATAAAGAAATCAAAACTATCAATAAGGACATGAGAAAGTGTTCTAAATCTCTAATAATTAGAGAAATCCAAATCAAAATAACTCTGAGGTATCACCTCACACCTAGCAAATTGGCTAAAATGAAAGAAGGGGAAAGTAATGAATGTTGGAGGAGATGTGGCAAAACTGGGACATTAATGCATTGGTGGTGGAGTTGTGAACTGATCCAACCTTTCTGGATGGCAATTTCGAATCATGCTCAAGGGGCTATAAAAGACTGCCTCCCCTTTGATCCAGCCATACCATTGTTGTGTTTGTACCCCAAAGAGATCATAGATAAACAGACTTGTATGAAAATATTTATAGCCGCCCTTTTTGTGGTGGCAAAAAACTGAAAAATGAGGGGATGTCCTTCAATTGGGGAATGGCTGAAAAATTGTGGTATATGGTGGTGATGGAATACTATTCTGCTCAAAGGAATAATAAACTAGAGGAATTTCATGTGAACTGGAAAGACCTCCAGGAATTGATGCAGAGTGAAAGGAGCAGAGCCAGAAGAACATTATACACAGAAACCAATACACTGTGGTAAAATAGAATATAATGGACTTCTGTACCAGCTGCAATGCAATGACCTAGGACAATTCTGAGGGATTTATGGAAAAGAATGCTACCCAAATTCAGAGGAAGAACAGCAGGAGTGGAAACACAGAAGAAAAGCAACTCTTTGAACACATAGGTTGAGGTGGACATGATTGGGAATGTAGACTCGAAACTACCACACCAATGCAACTATTAACAATTTGGAAATAGGTCTTGATCAGTGACACATGTTAAGACGAGTGGAAATATGCATCAGCAGCAAAGGGAGGGTACCTCAAGGGGGGGGGGGGTGAAGGGGAAAGTAAGAGCATGACTCATGTAACCATGTTAACTTTTCTGAAAAATAAATATCATTAAATGTTAAAAAATAAAATAAAATAACAATAAAATTGAAAAAAAGAATATCAAGGAAATTAATTTTTTGAAATCAAGTTGCCTTAGCTATTCCATATTTCAAATTGTATTATAAAGCAACCATCAAAACAATCTGGTGGGTTTAAGAAATGAAGTCATTTTATCAATGAGATAGATAAGGCACTCAACATACAGTAATAAATGACCATAGTAATGTCGTGTTTAATAAGCCCAAAGTTCAAAGAGTTTGGAAGAAGAACCCACTATTTGACAAAACCTGCTTGGACAGCTAGAAAACAGTATGACAAAAACTATGTATACATCAACATCTCATGGCATATACAGAGATAAAGTCGAAATGCATACAGGATTTAGAAATAAAGACTGATACCATAAACAATTTAGAGAAATATAGTTTACTTGTCAGGCCTATGAATAAGGGGAGACTCTATGACCAAACTAGACCTAGAGAACATTACAAGATGTAAAATAAATAATTCTGAGTATATTAAATTTAAAAACTTTTGTACAAACAAAAGGAATACACCCAAAATTAGAAGAAAATAAACTAATTGGGGAAAACAATATAGCCAGTGTATCTGACAAAAGCTTTATTTCTCAACTTTAAAATCATATAAGGCATTCCCCAATTGGCATATAGTTAAAGAACATGAATGGGAAGTCCTCAGATGAAGAAATTAAAATTATCTTCTGTTCTATAAAAAACTTCTGAATGAATTAGAGAAATTCAAATTAAAACTCTGAGGTATCACTTTATGCCTATCAAACTGCCTTATATGACCAAAAATGAAAAGTAATAAATTTGAGGGAGGATATGGGAAAATTGGGACAAGAAATACTACTACTGAGTCTATGTCCCAGAAAGACCAAGTAGAGTAAAAAATGATCTACATTTACAAAAATTATTTACATTAGGGTTTTTTTTTGGTTGCAAAGAACTGGAAACTGGAAGCATATCCATCAATTAAGTACCATTGGGTTTCATCTCCCATAATCCCTTTCCCTTTACATACTCACATTGCATCCTTACATTTTGATGATAAACATTTGCTGTAACCCCGCCTTTTTTTCTTCTTCCAATATTCCCCATCTCTTCCCCCCTGACCATGATTAGGTTATCTCTCTCCTATCACTTTTCAAGGTCTGGGCAGACTATTCTTTGCTCAGGCTATCACTATCCTCTACTTCAAGTTATTATTAATAAATCTTATAAAAATATAATACTTGGAGTAGTAGATATAATTTTTAACCTTACAAAACCAACTCCTATTATTATTTATTAGATCAATGGTTCTCTTACTTTCAATTTTATTAATTTCTCCTTTCATTTTTAGGATTTCTAATTTAGTCTCTAAATGAGGATTGTTTTCTTCATTTTTATATTTCAATAACAAATTTCCACATGTTTTCCAAAGTTATATGATTTAGGTTCTTTCCCTCTATTCTTTCATCCTGCTATATGAAGATTTTTAATTTGTTCTTTATCTATTTTTTTAGTTGCATGCCCAATTCATTGATCTGCTTTTTCCCTATTTTGTTGATGTAAGTTTTAGAGATATAAAATTTCCCCTAAATATTCCTTTGTCTGTATCCCATGAATTTAGATATGTTGTCTCCTCATTGTCATTCTCATTAATAAAATTATTTATTGTTTCTATGAGTTGTTCTTTAACTCACCTTTTTTATAATGCATTACACTATTTAATCTCCAATTAATTTCTGATTTATCTTTTCATGTAGCTTTATTGATTATAACTTTTTATTGCATTATGATCTACAAAGGGTACATTTATTATTTCTATTTTCCTGCACTTGGTTGTGAAATATTTATGAACTGATATATTGTCAATTTTTCTATAGGATCCATGCCCTGCTGAAAAGAAGATATATTCATTTCTATTCCTATTCAATTCTCTCCAGAGATTCATTAGTTCTAACTTTTTAAAGATTTCATTCATGTCTTTTGCTTTTTTTCTCTGTTTATTTTTTGGTTTGATTTATCTTGATCTGAAAGGGGATATTGAAGTCCCCCACTAATATAGTTTTACTGTTTATTTTCTCCTGAAGTTAATTTAATTTCTCCTTTAAAAATTTAGAAGTTATACTATTTGGTGTATATGTTTAATATTAATATTACTTCATTGTTTAAGGTACTTTTTGCAAGATGTAATTTCCTTACTTATCTCTTTAAATCAGACCTGTTTTTGCTTCAGTTTTGTCTGAGATCATGATTGCTACTCCTGCTTTTTTTAATTTCAGATGATGCATAATATATTCTGCCCAAACCCCTTACCTTTGCTCTACTTCATGTAGTTTGTGTAATTAGAATCTATTACCCTAACAACTGTGATCCCCAGCACCCTAATCTCCTTCTCATTTTACATGCTGACATAGGGAGGTTATAAATTTTGTGCAGCCCCACCCCTCTGGCTCTTGATCTGATTGGTTTGGTGGAGGGGACATGAGATGAGAGCCAGGAGACTATTGCTCACATAGTCTTAATTTTGTTAGATAATTAGGTTTTTTTTACTTCTATTTCCTTTTATTCCTTCTACTTCAAGTAATTATTAATCAGCTTTATAAAATATAATCCTTGGAGTGCTAAATATTAATTTAAGTCCCACATTTATGGTGAATGCTAAGGGAAATTTAGAACCCTTAATTCTCTCTGAGTGTGTTGATTAGTTTGTAAAGAAACCATGCTTTTCTTCCTGCCAAGCCTGCAGTTTCTGCTCACCTGCTGCTTCTGAGAGTCAACATGGGGGTTCTTGCAAGCTACTTTCCTCTGGGCTGGTAAAGTATAAATCCCTGTTTCCCTTACATTGTTGACAGCTGAGTGCCTTGAAGCTGGAGTGTTTCTTTTAGACAACAATCAGCCTCTAAAGGCAAGGCTTTTACCTGAGAAGATATTTCTACCCTCTTTACTCCTCTGCCCAGTAGGTCTTAAACATGTAGTAGTAGCTTACAGCTAAGAGAGCCTTTTAAACTAGCAACAACCTAACAGCATAGTTTAGATGCTGTCTACCCCATTTACCCCTCAGGTTTATTTTAAACTGACCCTGGTGGAGTTTCACACTCCTGGCTGAAATGGTGGAAACTGAGGATTTAGCCCACATGGTATTAGAGATAAAATTGAATCAGATTTGGCATAAAGATTTTATAAGTTAAGTGATAGGAGAGAACCTTGTCAAACTGTCTCAGGCCCAGTTTGGAATTTGGAGCCCAAGCCTCTGCTGGAATTCTGAGGCTCTTGGGGGTTGGGTTTTGTAACTGACACTATATTGCTCTGTCTGAGATCTAAGCTTGGTTCAAGAAGCAGCACTTTCCTGAGCTCCCTGGCAATTCCTTGTGAATTCTTTAGAAATACCAGAATTTGAGTTTTGGAAGAGAGGGATGACTGTTTGGCTGTGGCAAGAGAGAGAATACTGACAGAACAAGATCTTTTTTTTGTCTCTGAAGCAAAGTGAGGAAAGGGGTTTGGTTTACCTAAGAGGGAAGCCATTTCTACTTCAACCAGATTCAACTTTGGTTAGAGTTGGCAGTTCAACATTTATTGAAAACCATCTTGAGATAGTATTTTTAAACTTATTTCATTTTAAATAAGGATTTGGGACACTAATTGAGATAAAAATTGGGTATAAGTCAGAATAAGAAGAGAATATAGGTTTGGGGAAACTCAAACAGAAGAGGTTCCATGAGGGACCCTAAAGTGGAAATTGGGATTTAGTTAGAACCCCACCTTAGTTTTTAGGGTTTCTTATTTTATCATTCAACTTTAAATCCTTATAAACCTTATTAAATTAGGATTAAGTTTTTCATCTGTCTCCTAAATTATCCATTGCACCAGCCTACAAACTAGACCCAACACTGTAACATTGGCCCTTATCTAGAGTAGTTGGCAATCACAATGCAACAATAAGAATAAAGAAGATACTGTGTTACATAATTATCTAACAATGGAGGTCTCCCATGGCACCTTCTTCACCCTAAAACCCAGCACAACATGGGGGAGCTCAGTGGATTGAAAGCCAGATTTCTGGAAATTAGGCTCTGGTTTCCTGACCCAAACTTCAGCTACAGTCTGTATTCTAAACTCAAACACCCTTTTGCTCTCCCAGACCAGTTCAGCTAAGCAGCTCTGAGGAGTTTTTACCATCATTGTGCCTAAAATAGAAGCCTTTTGGCCACCCTCCATTCAAAGGCTGATTGGAGTGGGTCTCCATCTACTAGCCTTGTGAGGCCTGTACTCCTAGCCAGTACATAACTAGGCTAGCACTATATAAAGACAGGAAGTAGATTTGGGATCCATTTAATAAGGAGAATTGCAAGCATAACCCAGTTTCCTGCCTATATCAAATAGCTCCCCTTACGGGATAGCATTACAGAGCTTGTACAACTCAAAGTTTTGGAGTATTTTTTTCTTACTGCGGTTCCTGGGTGCACTTGTTCTTGAAAGCTTGATTAATCCTGAGATTAATGGGGGGAGATTCATTTCCCTACAACCTCTTGCCATTTTTGGCCTGCCTAGTCTCTGCAACATACCCAATACAGGGTTCATTCACACTATGCCCAGTGTGGGTATGGGGAACACCAGAAATGTGACCAAAGGAATCTAGATGGATGATGATACTGGGGAGGGGAGGAACCTTAAGGAGTCTATAAGTGAACTTTTAGCTTTTTCAGACTCCATTGCTAACTGTTTCAGTTTTTTCCCCTCCAAATAGTGAAGAAGTCTTTATAACACAGCTAGTAGAATTGGATAAAAGCACTCTTGGGTTCAGTGCCTGTATCCTGCCACAAATATTGTATTTGCTAATCCTTTGTTTTATGATTTATTTTTGTTTTTTAAGTTCACATATTGATCTAATCTTATATCTTCTGTTATGCTATGTCATTTTCATCAACTGTCTTTTGGTCATTAGCTATATGTGCTGTTACATTGTCTTTATTTTTACCTCCCCCATGACTGGACTGGAGAAAATACCATTGCAAAAGTTCATAAACAACTTGCACAAACCCTTTTCTGTGGCAAAACCATAGATCCTTATAGATGCTGGGTTTTTCATCAGATCCATCAAGGTCACAAGTTGCCTAAACATCTTTTTGTTCCTTGCCTTTGTAATTGTCACATAGATGATGATGGATGGACTTCATCAAAATGGTTACAACCTGTATATAGCTTTTGGAGAATTTAGTGACCTAAAATTTTAAATTGATTTTAAGGGCTCTCCAGAAGTGATTTTTTAGATATCTAGGAGCACCACTACTTCTGAATGATCATTTGCCCGCCTTTGAGTTGTTTGTAACAAAAGGTAAAGGTCCATTTAGTAGTTGAAGTGAAGTGCTATGGCACTATTGCATTCCTTACCTCCACATTTATAAAAATGTAATGGATGAGACATCAGAAATTATTTTCACTAGTATTCCTTGCCTCCACATTGCAATGGATAGGACATATAAACACATGCATTTTATGGTTATTACAGTCTCATGCCAAAAGAGGGAGGGTTTCCCAAGCTGCTTGGTTGCCTCATGATGGGTTATAATTTCATCCAAGATGAGGCAGGATTTCCCAAGGGGCTTGGTTACCCCTGGACAGATTATATATATATATATATATATATATATATATATATATATATATATATATATATAAACATATGTAACTCTTCAGCTTGCTCTACTCTTCCCACCAGATGATCTAAATTCTTAGTGACATTTTAGACCCAAAAAAGATTTTCATCAGCAGTACAGAAGGTTTTTTGTTTTTTTGTTTTTCTTTTCTTTTTTTTCTGGGCTCCTCTGCCACATTTTTGAATGATGGCAATAATAGACTTTATTAAAAATATCTCGGTCAAAGTTGTAAGATTGACCAGATCTGCTCATCCTTAGTCTAATCACTAAGGTGAGAACATCCCCACTTAATTCACAAGTTGGGAGGTCTGTGACCCACATGTGCTAGAGTGAGTGACGAATCAAAATTTACTGACTGCCTCCTGGGCAGTCCTAAGAAAAGTGTCTGTTGTGATGAGACACATAAACTAAGAGGAAGGTACTGGAAGTGATGCAAAAGAAGCCCCTTTAAAAGAGAGTTCAGTAAATTCAACTTTTTTTCATTCCTGACTTGGACCTGGAGCAGCACTGGACCTGGGACCCTGAGACCTTCGTTAGACTGTTCTTAAATCTTTCCCTTAGAACTAGATGTGGAGAGTGAAGAAGGATGACTACCTTAGTCTCTGGAAGGGCCCTTGATTGGGAGAAGCCCTTGTGACTAAACCCCCTGTTAATTGACTGTTAGCCCTGCCAGAGTAAAGCCCAGACTTGAATACGAATCTAGTTAAATTAGATCTCTTTCTCTACCCTCTTCTCATCTCTCTACTTCCACTCTCTCCTATATTTTGTAAATAAATTACTAAAATTATTCTAGGAATTGGTATTTATTCAATTCCTTGGTGACCACACCTTTAAATATTAATACCCAACCAAAATCCCTTTTTAGCCCTTACATATCCATGAGCTTGAAAGAATTTATGTTTTTGTTATTTTTAATGCCACACAGCAACTCATGTGAATCTTATATGATAGTGGGTTTGTTTACTATTATCATTATATTCACTCTTGTGATTTGGAGGATTTGGGTACTTCTTTGAATGTGCATAACCAATTATACTACTGTTTTATAAAGCTATTACTTGGAAAAAACATTTGCATTCACACTGTGGATTATGGCCAAGATAAAAAGGAAATGAATCTCATTTTTGGGTGAGAAATCTTTGAATTGCACCTCTCCTCGGCAAATAAAGTGTGTCACTGATTGCGAACTATATATTTTTTGATTTTTAAAAAAAATGATTGTTTTTTCCTTTTATGTGCAATAGAGTATTTGAGTTTTTTCTTTACTTTCATTTTTGTACTTGAAACACATGTTACCAGTATTAATGGCTTTTTGATTTTGCACTAATATAACTTTACAATATCTATTAGCCCTAATATTAATGCATACACAAAAGCTTTAGACTATGGAAACCTGCCATTGATTGTTAAGTATTATGGGGCTTCTTTTATTTCCCTCTTTCTTCTCTATAGGATGAGATAGGATTCTATATGATTATGGTTGTTACTCTCTCTCTCGAGTCAGTTACAATGAGAGAAAAGTTTGAGCATTGCCCATCACAGCCTCATCATCCCCTCCACTGTAGTAGTTTTTCAGCCTTCTTCAGATGAGATAATTTACCTCATTCCTTCTCTTGCTTCCATCTTCTTTCAGTGCAATCCTCTTTTTCAACCCTTAGTGTTTGGGGTTGTTTTGCATATCATGTCATCCTAGTCAGCTTATTCTGCCCCCCCATTTATACTCCTTCTAACTGCTCTACTACTAATAAAAATTTTTAAGAATAACAAATATCCTCTTTCCATGTAGGAATACATAAAGTTTGACCTTATTGAGTCCCTTAAATTTTCTCTTTTTTATTTACTATTATAGGTTCCACTTGTGTCTTGTATTTGGACTTCAAATTTCTTTTTAGGTCAGGTGTTTTTATCAGGAATGCTTGGAAATCTTCAATTGTATTGAAAGACCTTTTTCCCCCCTGAAAGAACATTCTCAGATTTTATTAGATAAGTGATTGTGGGTTTTAAACCTAGGTCTTTCATCTTCTGGAATATCATATCCCACCCTTTCTGATCCATAAATGTAGAAACTGCTAAGTCATGTGTGATTCTGATTGTAGCTCCATGGTATTTAAATTGTTTCTTTCTGGTTACTTGCAATATTTTCTCCTTGACTTGGTGGGGGGGGGGTCTTGAATTTAGCTATTATATACCTAGAAGTTGTCATTTGGAGATTTCTTTCTGGAGGTGATCTATGGATTATGTTAATTTTTGTTTTACTTTCTTGATCAAGAATATGAGGGTATTTTGTCAATGGCCTTTTCTGCATCTATTAAGATAATCATGTTATTTCTGTTGGTTTGATTATTGATATGGTCGATTATGTGGATGGTTGTCCTAATATTAAGCCATTCCTGGTAAAAATTAGTCATAGTGGATAATCTTTATAATAACTTGCTGTAGTCTTTTTGCTAGTATTTTGTTTATGATTTTTGCATCTATGTTCATTAAGGAGACTGGTCTGTAGTTTTCTTTCTCTATTTTTAGTCTGCCTGGCTTTGGGATCAATATCATGTTTTCATCATGAAAATAATTTAGTAAAATCTTTTCTTTGTTTATTTTGTCAAATAATTTGTATAATATTGGGATTAATTACGCTTTAAATGTTTGAAAAAATTCACTTCTGAATCCATATAACTCTGGAGATTTTCTCTTAGAAAGTTCCTTGATGGTATGTTCAATTTCTTTTTCTGAGATGGAATTAAGTATTCTATTTCCTTTTTTGTTGTTCTAGGACATTTATAGTTTTGTAATACTCACTCACTTCACCTACATTGTCATATATATGTCCATATAATTGGGCAGAACAGTTCTTAATAATTACCTTAATTTGCTCTTCATTAGAGGTAAGATCACTTTTTTCATCTTTCATACTGTTAATTTGATTCTCTTCTTTCTTTTTTTATGAGATGAGTCAGTGCTTTATCTAATTTTTTCAAAGTACCAGTTTCTATTCTTATTTATTAGTTCAACAGTTCTTTTACCTTCAATTTTATTAATTACTCCTTTAATTTTTTGGATTTCCAATTTAGTTTTTATCCGGTGATTTTTAATTTGTTCTTTTTCTAATGTTTTAAGTTGCAAGCCCAATTCATTGTTCTCTTCTCTCTCTCCATTTTGTTGCTATAGGCATGCAGAAACTTATATTTTCCCTTGAGTATTTGGGATGTATTTGATGAGTTTTGATATGTTGTCTACTCATTATCATTCTCATTAATGAAGTCTCTAACTGTTTGTATGCTTTTTTTTAACAACCTGTTGGGAAGAATTAGATTATTTGTTTTTAATTACTTTTAATTTGCCTTTCTATGGACCTATGTTAAGTATAAATTTCATTGCATTGTGATCTGAAAAGGTAGCATTTATTATTTCTGCTTTTTTGCATTTGTTTGCAATATCTTTATGCCCTTGTAAATGGTTTATCTTTGCATATGTACCATATACTGCTGAGAAGTTATATTCATTTTTCATTCCTATTCAGTTTTCTCCAGATATCTATTAACTCTAATTGTTCTAGCATTCCATTTACTTACCTTACTTATTTCTTATTTATTTTTTAATTCAATTTATCTAGTTCTGAAAGGGGAATGTTGAGATCCCCCTCTATTATGCTCTTACTATCCTCCTTGAGCTCCTTCAGTTTTTCCTTTAGAAATCTAGATGCTATACCACTTAGTGCATAAATATTTAGTAATGATATCACTTCATTGTTTACAGTAACTTTTAGCAAAATGTTTCCTTCCTTATCTCTTTTGTCTGGCATCATGATTGTTACTCCAGCTTTTTTTTTACTTTAGATGATGCATAATAAATATTGCTCCAGTCTTTTACCTTGAATCTGTGTGAGCCATCCTACCTCAAATGTATTTCTTTTAAACAACATATAATAGGATTCTTGTTTATAATCCACTCAGCTATCCACTTCTGTTTAATGGGTGAGTTCATCCCATTCACATTCAGTGTTATGATTACCAACTGTGTATTGCTCTCTATCATATAATCTCTTTTAAATCCTGCTTCATTCCTTTTCTCTCTGTTCCCCCCAACCAGTGTTTTACTTTTTGCCACTTCCCCACTTTTCACCCCTCCAATTTCCTACCTTTTCCCTTGTCTGTTTCCCTTCTACTTATCTGTGGGGTAAGAAAGAATTCTACACCACACTAAGTATACTTATTTTACCCTCTCTCGGCCCTTTACAATGAGAGTAATGTTTCAACATTGTTCATCACCACCCTTATCCTCTCCTCTCTTTAATGAGTTTTCATGCATCTTTAAGTTATAGAATTTACTGCATTCTATCTTTCCCTTCCCTTTTCTTTCAGTACAAGCCTCTCTTTCAGCCCTTGATTGATTTTTTTACATATCATTCATATACATACATATCATATCATACATATATATCATTCCATATCATCATATTTACATATATATCATATCATCACAATCAGCTTACTTCTCTACTCTCAGATTTAATAAATTCCTTCTATCTTCCCTACTACTAAGGGTAATTAAAAATTATTTTGAATATTTTCCCATAGTTACATATTTCATGTTCTTTCCCTTGCCCCCCAGCTCCCCAACTCCTCTTAGCTGATGAGCAATTCCGCTGGGTTTTACATGTATCACTGATTAAGACCTAATTCCATATTATTGATAGTTGGACTAGAGTTATCATTTAGTGTCTACAACCCCAATAATATCCACTAAGTGTAATTTTTTGAGAATTATAGAAATCCACTTTCTATGTAGCCTTATAAACATTTTGACCAAAATGAGTCATTTAAATTCGCGCTTTCTTATTTACCTTTTTGATCTTTGTTTGTGTCTCATGTTTGGACTTCAATTTTTTTTTAGTTCTGTTGTATTCCTCAGGAATGCTTGGACATCTCTCTTATTGAATGTCTATTTTCTTCCCTGAAAGAATATACTCAGTTATGCTGGATAGGTTACTGAGTTGTAAGTGCAAATCTTTTGCCTTCCTGAATATCACATTCCATGTCTTTTCATCCTTTAATGTAGAATCTGCTAGGTCCTCAGTGATCCTGAATGTAGCTCCATGATATTTGGATGATTTCTTTCTGGCTGTTTGAAATATTTTTCCTTGGCTTGGTTGTTCTTTAACTTAGTTATTACATTCCTGGAAGTTGTCAATTGAGAATTTCTTTCTGGATATAACCTACGAATTCTTTCTATTTCAATTTTATTTTCTTGTTCAAGAATCTTTTGGCAGTATCTTTGACAATTTCCTGTAATATGATATCCAAGATTTTTTTCTTGATCATGACTTTCAGGTAGTACAATAATTCTCAAAAATTTTCTCTTTTATCTATTTTCTAGGTCAGTTGTTTTTTCAATACAATATTTTATGTTTTCCTCTATTTTTTCATTTTTTTGATCCTGCTTTATTGTTTCTTGATTTCTCAAGAAATTATTAGTTTTTAGATGGTCAATTCAGATTTTTAAGACCTGATTTTCCTCTGTCAGTTTTTGGTTCTCCTCTTTCAAATAGTTTTCCTTGCATCACTTTCATTTCTCTTTCTCATTTTCCTTTGATTCTCTTAATTGGTTTCTGTAGTCCTTTCTAGTGTGGTTACTTGACAGGTCTTAGTCTGTACCCATTCTTATAGATATTGAACATATTGATGCATGTTTATGACCAAGAGTTATGTGTTTATTGTGATATATTTATTGTTCCTAATTTTGCTTGAATATATGAGTACCTACGATAATTTTCGGGGAAGCATGTGGAGGAGGCATATAGAAAGAACGGAATGTATATGCTTTGGGGGATGGGCATATGGGAGATAAACCCATGAAGTTTACAAAAATAGTTTTCAATTTCCCAGTGAAAAAACTGACTTATTCCAAATAGACATAGAATCCTAGGAAAAATGCTTCTCTATTGCAGGCACAATAGAAATGTATCGGATTTACTTTTGTAAGTTATTACAGATTTGTAGAAATGTAATCTGAATTGCTGGTCCTTCACCAGAAAAAATGCTCAGTTAGGTATTTATTAAATGCTTTCTTTCTGTATGCTTTCCTTTTTGAAATTTTTAAAATTTCAATTTAATAGCAAATTCATAGTAATAGCACAGAGGATAGATAAGATTAAAAATCTGATTTGTACTTCAATGTAGGATAAGTCAGTCATTCGTTATGCAAGTTGTCCATTCAATTTTCATCACTAAGAATCAGTAGTTTTAAAAAGAAATCCAAAATGTTGTCATTGTCCACAAAATATCACAGACTAGTTTATGATTATTATAAAGCTGAATTGTTGAAGCTTCTTTACAAACGATACATTTTACCTGAATTAGTGCTTCATGTTTTCATATTTATCCAAATCTTAATTATACTTGAATATTGAATTTCATTTGCAAATACTAGGTTTTCTTTGGAGACCTGAGAAAGGACTGGTGGCCCGGAGGGAGGGGGGTCTCACATTTAGAACTGTCAATAACAGTACTTTCTTAAAATAGTAAAATTTAAGTACATTATTGAATCAGATGCTGTTCTACCTGGATCTGTTGTGGCATGATCAAACCATGGTTGGCCAGCAGCAATAGGCTGGTGTCCTCAAACATACCACTTTTAAATTTTAAAATTTTAATGTATCTAGTTCTTCTCTTCTTCTTCTGATTTCACATTCTTATATCCAGAATCCAGTTGTAGACAAGAGGGGGGAAAACAAAAATAAGCAAACAAAATAAAATAAAACTAAACATATAATCATTCTTTGTATACTTTCTCTATGCTCTCATGGAACTAAGTTTAGGTAGAGAAACAATCATGGTTAGTCTAAGTTCTCCAAAGACCTGTTAATAAGGCACATTAATAACACTGTATTCTGAATTCACTCTCCCTTCTGAATTTTGGGCAATTACTCAAAATGGAGTTAAGAATTGGGAATGAGATTTATTCCTTATGGGTATAGATAGTTGCTTGCATTAATTCCAGAGATTCTTAAATGTATGTGTATGTGTATGTGTATGTGTATGTGTATATATATATATATATGTGTGTGTGTGTGTGTGTGTGTGTGTGTGTGTATGTGTATATATGTAACTGAAGAACCCTTTAGATGGTTTGGTGAAACTTAGGAACTTTTTAAAGTATAACTTTTTTTTTTACTTCATGGAAAAATAATAGGAATACAAAGGTAATAAATTATATTGTAATTTAGCCTACATAATACTTTCACAAATTTCCATAGGCCAATATGCAAAGGTTTTTTCCCTCTTTGAATTATACTAGTAAAACTTTTGAAGGCTTCCATCCACAAGGTTAAAGATGCTTAAGATTAAGTTATTCTAATATTTTATTAATATTATAAAGAAGCTAATAACAATTTCTGCAATTTTATCAATATTTTACTTCAAGTCTCTGTGTGCTATGGGGGAACCCCTGAGTTCTGAAAACTAACGGCAGCAAAATTGATATGTTGTCAGATCATGATAAAGTGGAAGAGCACTGGGCAAGAAGCTTGGTGATGGACTATGTATTTCATATTTGAGCATCCGTCTAGCTAAGTGAAGAGGGAATTATTAATAGAACATCATATACTGTGCAATGCATTCTTTTGGCCACAATTAACTCTTGAAAACTATAAATCCAACTGCTTCCTTTTTCCCCTGAAAAGCCTCTGGGTTCATTATGTTCTATCAAGGCACAATGACCACAAGTGAATTGAAACATTCAATTTTCATTCTAAGAATTCCATAGGAATAACTAGAATAACTCCTTTGGAAGTAACTATATACGCTAGAAAATCTGATAGACATTTATCATACAAGATCACCAATTGTCTTGGTGCTCTGTTTTAAAGAGGTCATAGTCAGAAGGTAACAGATGTGAGGTGAGGGCACCTCCTACACACTGGCAATGCTTCTTCCAAAAAGACTTGGCAGTCGGGGGAGTTATAGCTGCCAAGGCTGTCACAGTGGACTGCAAGGTGCTAATGAATCCCCTTGTGAGTCTCCGAATGGGCATCAGGTGGCTAGTCAGAAGTGGCTGTCTCAGTCACCAGGATATGTCACCAGTTTTATCATGCATGGGTTGTGCTTGCTAGTCAGTTGTGCTACCACACTTTCACAATACAATTCCTTACCTACCTCCTAATACAAAGATAAAAAAGAAATTTAAGAAGGAGGATTATAAACTTCTTAATTCTGGGCAATCAGTGGCTCAGTACCACTGAGGAAGGTTAGAACAGAGATTATACCTGATGTAAGAGAAGCTCCAAACACTAGTCTGGTGGGAAAAGACTCAAAGGAAGGATTTTGAGAATATCTCCTGAAAAATATTAAATTCATTGACTAATACCCCAGCTATCCATGAAAAGGGAAATATTTAAATAGTGCTTATTTTTCACCAGGCACTGTGCTGAGTATTTTAAATTATTGCTTCATCTCACAACAAACCTGGGAAGTACATGTTATTATTATCTCCATTTTAAAGATGAAACTGAGGCAAACAAAAGTTAAATGACTTACCCAGGGTCACATAGCCAAGAAAACGTCTGACGCCCACATTTGAACTCAGGTTTTCCTGATTCTAATTTTGATGCTCTATCCACTGCTCTACCTAGATCCCTCTATGTCTATGTCACCTAGAATAATCTCTAATGCAAGTCGGTAAAACAACAGGATTTATTAAGAAATTGCTATGTATTATGTACTATACTAACCTAAAGACAATTAACCAGCAATGGTAGAAGTCCTTTATCTACTGTTTCATTTCAATAAAAATGGTGAACTCATCAATCAATCAATTCACAATAATCATTAAGCACTTACTTTATGCTAAGCGCTGGGCATACAAAGGCAAAAATATAAAAGTTCTTAAGTTTAAGTTGCTTCTGTTATATCATGTAAACCAAAAGGTAGCAGTTAAATAGCTTCAAGAGGGAGGAAAGGAATCAGGGACTGAAGTACTTAGTAAACCCGCTCCCTATTCATGAAAAGGTGTCTTTCAAATCTGGACCAAGTTATGTGCATGGTGTGGATTCAGTTTTTGAGAAACCCAGATCACATAAAAGGAGTGTTATCTCTCCTCAGTCACTTTGGTTCTTTACCTCCCAATTCTAGAACCCCCAGGACAATTAAAAAAGCTTAAGTTTGAGGTCTTGTTTATGGTCTTTCTAATTTGGAGGCTATATAAAAGTACTCAACATAAAATGTGTGAAATTATCATTTAGAGAACTTAGATAATGCTTACCCTGGTGGTAGGACAGAGAAGTCAAAAAGTCACATGGCAGGCAGGAAGGCCAAATCCCTGGGTTTTCAGTTAGGGTAGGCATCCCAGTGCCAGAGCCAGAGACACATGGCCAAGGAAGGTGGAGCTGAGAGAGTATTTAAAATGGTGCAAGATATTGACTTCTGTAAAGGTCATGGGGCTAGTATTTTCTCTGAAAGCTCCTCCTTATCTCATCATGCTATCTCTGGTAAGGGAAAGCACCAGCCAGAGCCAGCTAAATGGAGAATCAAATCTAGAAAGGTTTTGCTCTCTCTCTCTCTTTCTCTCTCTCTGTCTCTCTCTGTCTCTCTCTGTCTCACTCTCTCTCATGCTTTACTTTATTAGTAAAAGATTATAAATCTTGTAAATGGTCTCCAGATAAATTTTTATTAGAACAATATAGATTATGGATCAGGTAGCTATTTATTATAAATATAAAAGAATTGATTAACACACAGTTGTAACTTAATTAAGACTTGCAAGTATAAATAAAAATAAAAGTATAAACCTATGATCAGGGAAAGGAATATGCAGAAAAAGGGGCCAGGGTTACCAAGGCCTAGATTTATTTGGCTAGGGGAGTCCATGCTTTAGTTGTCATATGTTCATTGCTACCATCCTTCTTTATTAATTTTTAAATTTTTCCCAGATTATATCAGTACAGTTTTCAATGGTCATTTTATGACATTTTCCTTTCTATGTTTTCTTCTTCTACCCCTATTCCTTCCCCAAGTTAGCAGGTAATATGATATAGGTCACACATATATTATTAAGCAACACATATTTCCATGTTCATCATGTTGGGAGAGGAAATATATCATTTACATTAGAGAAAAATTCTTGGAGGAAATAAAATGAAGAACAATATGCCTCAAACTGCATTAAGACTTTGTCAGTTCCTTCTATAGCAATGGATAACCTATTTCATCATGAATCCCTTGGAGTTGTTCTGGATCTTTGCATTTCTGATAAGAGTTAAGCCATTTACAGTTGATCATTGTACTTTATTACTGTGATTGTGAGCACCATCCTGTTTCTGCTCTTTTCACTTTGCATCATTTCATACATTTTACTAAATTTTTGTGATTATCTTGTTGATCATTTTCCTATGGCAAAATAGTATTCCATTACAATCTACCACAACTTGTTCAGCCTTTCCCAATTTAATGGAAATCTCTTCAGTTTCCAGTTCTTTGGTACCACATTAAAAAAAGAGCTGTTTTAAATATTTTTGTACAGGTAAGTTATTTCCATCTATCTTCAATCTCTTTGGATTACAGATGTAGTACTGGTACTGCAGTATCAAAAGGTATGCGCAGTTTAGTGGCCCTTTCAACATGGTTCCAGATTGCTTTCCATAATGGTTGGATCAGTTCATAGCTCAATAAATATTGTTATTAGTTTTCCAAGTTTTCCATGTTCCCTCTAACATCTATCATTTTCCTTTTTATAAATTAACAATCTGAGAGACGTGAGGTGGTACCTCAAAGTTGATTTAATTTGTATTTCTCTAATAAATATTCATTTAGAGCATTTTCATATGACTAAACTTATTCTTAATGTATTCATGTGAGAATTGCCTGTTCATATAATCTGACCATTTGTCAATTGGGGAATGGTACAGATTCTTATAAATTTAATTCAGTTCTCTATATATTTGACAAACAAGTCCTTTGTCAAAGACACTTGCAATAATTTTTCCCCAATTTGTTTTTTCCATTGTAATCTTGATTGCATTGTTTTGTTTGTGCACATTTTAAAAAATTATTATTTTTATATTTTTCCCCAATTACATGTGACAACAGCTTCTATCATTTTTTCAGAGTGTTGAGTTTCTAATTCTCTCCCCCCCTTATCCCTTACCATCTAAGCCATGTTGGATGTAATATAGATTTTACATATATAATGATGTAAAACATTTTCCGATATTAATCCTTTTCTGGAAGGAAACAAAAAAATAAGAAAAAGTGAAAAAAGTTTGCTTTGATCTGAATTTAGACTATTAATTCTTTCTCTCTGGAAGTAGGTAGAATTTTTTAGCAAGAATTGTTTGGGATAATTTTGAATCATTTTATTGATAAGAATAGCTGTTATTAACAGTGGTGCATTGTATGGTATTACTATCATGTTCAATGTTCCCCAAGTTCTGCTTATTTCACTCTGCTTCAGTTGCTGTAAGGTTTTCCAGGATTTTAAAAATATATATTTAATTATTTAGAATATTTTTCCATGGTTACATGATTCATTATTTTTCCCACCCATCTCCTCTCTCCTGTCTCTGACAAGCAATCCCACTAGGTTATACATGTGTCATAGATTGTTCATATTTGCAATAGAGTGATTTTTAATGCCAAAACCCCAATCATATCTGAACCATGAGATAGATCATATGTTGTTGTTTTTTCTGCATTTCTAATCCCACAGTTCTTTCTCTGGATGTGGATAGAGTTCTTTCTCATAACTTCCTCTGGATTGTCCAGGATCATTGCATTGCTACTAGTAAAAAAGTCTATTGTGTTTGATTTTGTCACAATGTGTCAATTTCTGTGTATAATTTTCTTCTGGTCCTGCTTATTTCACTGTACATCAGTTCCTGGAGGTCATTCCAGTTCAAATAGAATAGATCCAGTATGTCATTCCTCTAAGCACAATAGTATTCCATCTCCATAAGATAACCCAGTTGGCTCAATCATACCCCAATCAAGGGACATCCCCTCATTTTCCATTTTTTGCCACCACAAAGAGCACAGTGATAAATATTTTTCTACAAGTATTTTTGCTTATCATCTCTTTGGGGTACAAACCTCGTAGTGGTATGGCTATGTCAAAGGGTAGGCATTCATTTAAAGTCCTCTCTGCATAGTTCCAAATTGCCCTCCAGAATGGTTGGATCAATTCACAACTCCACCAGCAGTGTCTTAGTGTCCAAATTTTTCCACATCACCTCCAACATTCGTCACTTTCCTTTGATGCCATATTGGCCAATTTGCTAGGTGTAAAGTGGTACCTCAGAATTGTTTTTTATTTGCATTTCTCTAATGAAGAGGGATTTAGAACACTTTTTCATGTGATTATTGATAGTTTTAATTTCTTTATCTGAGAACTGCCTATTCATATCCCTTGACCATTTGTCTATTGGGGAATGGCTTGATTTTTTTGTAAATTTGACTTAGTTCCTTATGTACTTGGGAAATTGAACCTTTGTCAGAGAGTTTTGTTATAAAAATGTTCTCCCAGTTTGTTGCCTTCCTTCTAAGTTTTGTTGCAGTGGTTTTGTTTGTACAAAATATTTTCAATTTAATGTAATCAAAATTATTCATTTTACATTTTGTATTATCTATATCTTGCTTGGTCTCAAATTCTTTCCTTTCCCATAGATCTGACAGGTATATAATTCTATGTTCACCCAATTTACTTATGGTTTCCTTTTTTGTATTTAAGTCATTTACCCATTCTGAATTTGTCTTAGTGTAGGGTGTGAGATGTTGATCTAAACCTAATCTCTCCCATATTGTTTTCCAATTTTTCCAGCAGTTTTTGTCAAATGTTGGGTTTTGTCCCCAAAGCTAAGATCTTGGGTTTATCATACATTATTTTGCAGAAGTTATTTATCCCAAGACTATTCCAATGATCTACCCTTCTATCTCTTAGCCAAGTTATGGGTAAACTATTCTCTGTGGGCCAGATCCAGGCTGTAGTTTCCCCATCACTGCCTTAAGCAATTCCCTAATCACTACACCCCCACATCCAGATGTAATGATTAGAGAATTGCTTAAGGCAGTGATGGGCAAAATATGGCTTGGATCTGGCCCATGGGGAATAGTTTGCCCATCACTGTTTTAGCAAGTACTGAATTGTTTTGATGACCACTGTTTTATAGTACAGTTTAAGATCCAGTACTGCAAGTCCCCTATCCTTGACATTTTTTTCATTAGTTCCTTTGATGTTCTTAATCTCTTGTTCTTCCAGATGAACTTTGTTATAATTTTTTCTAATTCTTAAAAAAATTTGGTATTTTGATAGGTGTGGCATTTAACAAGTAGATTAATTTAGGCAGGATTATCATTTTTATTATGTTAGCTCATTCTACCCATGAGCAATTACTATTTTTCCAGTTAATTCAATCTAGTTTTAATTGTGTGAAAAGTGTTTTTTACTTGTGTTCATATAATTCCTGTATTTGCCTTGGTAGATAAATTCCTAAATATTTTATATTGTCTAGAGTGATTTTAAAAGGAGTTTCTCTTTCTAACTCCTGTTGCTGAATTTCATTGGAAATATACAAACATGCTGATGAGTTATGTGGGTTTATCATTTACCCTGCAACTTTACTAAAGTTATTAATTATTTTCCCTAGCTTTTTATTTGATTGTCTAGGATTCTTTAAGTATACCATCATATCATCTGCAAAGAGTGATAGTTTAGTCTCCTCACTGCCTACTTTCATCCCTTCAATTACTTTTTATTCTCTAATTGCTACTGCTAGCATTTCTAGTACAATATTATATAATAGAGGTAATAATGGGCATCCCTGCTTCACTCCTGATCTTATTGGGAAGGCTTCTAACTTGTCCCCATTGTAGATGATATTTTCTAATGGTTTTAAATATATACTGTTTATTATTTTAAGGAAGAGCCGTTCTATTCCAATACTTTCTAGTGTTTTCAATAGGAAGGAGTGTTGTATTTTTTGAAGATATTTTCTTTATCTATTGAGATAATCATTCTTGCATTCCTCATATAAATCCCACCAGATTATAGCGAATAATCCGCATGTTAACTTGCTGTAGTCTTTTTTGCTAATATTCTATTTAAAATTTTTGCATCTATGTTCATTAAGGAGATTAGGCTATATGTTTTTTTTTTCTGTTTTTAGTCTGCCTGCTTCGAATCAGTACCATATTTGTGTCATAAAAGAAATTTGGTAAAACTCCTTTTTTGTCAAAGAGTTTGTATAGTATTGGGATTAGTTGTTTTTTAAATGTTTGATAGAATTCACTTGTGAATCCACCTGACACGGGATTTTTTTCGCAGGAAGTTCCTTGATGGCTCGTTCAATTTCTTTTTCTGAGGTAGGATTATTTAAGTATTCTATTTCCTCTTTTGTTAATCTAGGCAATTTATATTTTTGTAAATATTCACCAATTTTACCTAGATTGTCATATTTATTTACATATAATTGAGCAAAATAGTTCTTAATAATTACCTTAATTTCCTCTTCTTTAGAGGTAAGATCACCCTTTCCATCTTTGTTACTGTTAATTTGATTCTCTCCCTTTTATTTATTAGATTAACAAGTACTTAATCTATTTTATTCATTTTTTCAAAGTATCAGCTCCTAGTCTCTTTTATTAGTTCAATAGTTCTTTTACTTTCAATTTTATTAATGCATCCTTTAATTTTTAGGCTTTCTAATTTAGTTTTTATCTGGGGATTTTTAATTTGTTCTTTTTCTAATTTTTTAAGTTGCTAGCCAAATTCATTGATCTCCTCTTTCTTGATTTTGTTGCTATAGGCTCCGAGAGATAATAATTTCCCCCTGCATACTGCTTTGGCTACATCCATAAATGTTGATATGATGTCTCCCCATTAATATTTTCTTTAATGAAGTCCTTAATTGTTTCTGTTATATCATTATTGACCCACTAGATTTGAAAAACTAGATTATTTAGTATCCAATTAATTTTAAATTCACCTTTCCATGGACTTATATTAAGTATAATTTTTATTTCATTATGATTAATTTGCATTTATTATTTCTTTTTATGCATTTGCTTGCAATACTTCTATACCCTAGAATATGGTTGATATTTGGATAAGGTATATATATATACATATATATATATATAATCTCTGTTCAATTATCTTGAGATATCTGTTAACTCTAATTTTTCTAAGATTTCATTCTCTTCCCTAACTTCTTTCTTATTTATTTTTTGGTTCAATTTATCTAGTTCTGAAAGAGGAATTTTGAGATCCCCTACTAATATGCTCTTACTATCTATTTCATCCTTAAGCTCTTTTATTTTCTGCTTTAGAAATCTAGATGCTTTACTATTTGATGCATAAATGTTTAGTAATGATATCACTTCATTGTTTATAGAACCTTTTAGCAAAATGTAATTTCCTTCCTTATCACTTTTAATCAGATCAGTTTCTACTTTGTCTTTGTCATGATTTTATCATGATTTAATCTTTATCAAAATTGCTTTATCTTGATTGCTATTCTTGCTTTTTTTACTTTAGATGATGCATAATAAATTATGCACCAGCCTTTTATCTTGAATCTGTTTGTGTCACCCTACCTCAAATGTGTTTCTTGTAAACAACATATTGTAGGATTCTGATTTTTAATGTACTCTGCTATCCAGTTCTTTTTATATGTGATTTTATCCCATTCATTCAGCATTATGATTACTAACTGTGTATTGCCCTTCATTCTATTATCCCCTTTATATAATACTCTATTCCCTTTCTCTCTGTTCCTCCTCAACAGGATTTTGCTTTTTGTCACCCCCTCCCCACTTCCCCTACCCTCCAATTACCTTCATTTTCTTTTGTCTTATTCCCCTTCTACTTCTCTTTAGGATATGATAGAATTTTATGCTCCATCGAGTATACTTGTTTTTCCCTCTCTGAGCCAGTTACAATGAGAGTAAAATTTTAGCATTGTCTGTCACCACCTTTATTCTTCCCTCTCTATAATGATTTTTCATGCTTATTTATGTCATGTAATTACCCCATTCTATCTCTTCCTTCCCCTTTCTTTCAGTGCAACCCTGTCTTTTAGCCCTTCATTGTTTTTTATATATCATTCATATGCATATGTATCACAGCATAAGTACATTTTGTTCCATATCATCACAATTACATACACATCTTATCACATATCATCATATATATCATATCATCACAATAATCTTTCTTCTCTACCCTCATTCTGATTAAATTCCTTATCTTCTCTACTACTAAGAGTAATTTTTGAGAATTACAGAAACCCTCTTTCCATGTAGACATATAAATATTTTGACCTTAGTGAATCCTTTTAGTTTTTTCTTTCTCATTTACCTTTCTGGGCTTCTCTTGTATCTCATCTTTGGCCTTCAGATTTTTTCTTTACTTCTGACTTAACCCTCAGGAATGCTTGGGAATCTTCCATCTTAATGAATGTTCATTTTCCCCCTTGAAGGAATATATTCATTTTTGATGTATAGGTGACTCTGGGTTGAAACCAAGTCTTTTGCCTTCCTGAATATCATATTCCATGCCTTTCAGTCCTTTAATGTAGAAGTCATTAGGTCCTCTACGAGCCTGATTGTAGTTCATTGGTATTTGAATGTTTTTGTTTTTTTTCTGGCTGCTTGAAAATTTTTTCTTTATCTTGGTGTCTCTTCAATTTACCTAGTACATTCTGTGACTTTGTCATTTAAGGACTTCTTTCTGGAATTGATCTGTGAATTCTTTCAATTTCTACTTTTTTTTCTTTTTTTGAAAAAAATTTAATTAATTGATTCAGAATATTTTCCCTTGGTTCCATGATTCATGTTCTTTCCCTCCTCTCCTCCCCACAAAACCCCCAGATCCAATGAGTAATTCTACTGGGTTTTACATATGTCTCAATTTTATTTTCTTTTTTGGGAATCTCTGTGCAGTTTTCCTCGGTCATTTCTTGTAGTGTGATTTCCAAAGTTTTTTTTCCTAGATCATGACTTTCAGGTAGTCCAATAATTTTCAAATTGTCTCTCCTTTAGCTATTTTTAGGCCAATTGTTTTTTCAATGAGATAATTCATGTTTTCCTGTTTTTTTAGTCCTTTGATTCTGATTATTTATTTTTTTGGGTTTTTCACAAAATCATTGTTTTCTAGATGGTCAATTCTGATTTTTTTACACCTGATTTTCCTGTCAGTTTTTGGTTCTCCTTCTTCAATTAGACCATTTCTACTTGCATCATTTTCATTTCTCTTTCCCACTTTTCTTCTGCCTCTCTTACTTGGTTTTTGAAGTCTTTTTTTAAGTTCTTCCATAATCTGTGTCCAATCCAATCCTTATTTTTCTTTTGGATCTTGTGTATGTTTCCTTTGCTTTTACTGTTCCCTTTTGTTTCTATACTTTGCACTTTGTCTCCATAAAAATTCTTTAGAGATAATTGCTTTTTTAGCTGTTTACTCATTTTTCCTATCTAATTATTGGTAAGTTTGTGGGATGATATGTTGATTTAAGGACTGAGAGCTGAGACCCCCTCCCCTTGCTGATTCAATTGACCCTTGAGATGCTGATAGCTTAAAGACTTGCCTTACACTTAGGTGTTAACTTTTGATCTCACTCTGAACTTGATCAGGTCAGGGGCTAATGAACCTAGCCCTAAGCTTTGGCTCAAGTTTTTGGTCTCATGTGTCCTTCATCCAATTAGGCATACCCTTCATTGGTTTTCCATTGCCCTGTCTTGGAGCTCTGCCCTGAGCTTTAGACAAAAACATCAGTATGTCGTATTTAGTGCTTAGTACTATCAGCCACGCCAGTGCTTGAACTATGTCCTCATCCCAGACCCAGACTGGGATTCCTGGCTTCACTCTGGGCCCACAAGTATCAGCCCACTGCAACATAGACTGCCCTGGGCTGGGTCTCCAGACTTCTCTACAGATTTGAAATTTCAATGGTTGTGAGTTGGCTTGTACTACTATTTGCCCAGGCAGGATCCAGGATCTCAGGTTATGAATGTTGGCTTGGTATTAGGTTCCAAATGTGGGACAGCAAATGTGGGGTCAGGGGTGTGGCTTGCTAACTCTGCTCTCCACTCAGTTCAGTGACCCAGATGTTCTTTGCCTACATTTTTGGTTTTTCTCTTCTTGAAATGTGTTTCACTCTGTCTCCTTGTTTGTTCTTTTACTCCTGTATTTGTTTTGTGTCTATATTTTAGTTTTGTTTGGGGGGGATTATTGTGTTGACACAGAGTTGCTCTGGATTCCTCAGCCATCTTGGCTCTGTCTCCTGAAGTCATCTGTTCCAGTTTTTCTAAACTCCACCTACTATTCATTTCTTATAGCATCATAGAATTTCATTATAATCCTATACTATAAATTACTCAGCCATTTCACAATTGATGGTTATTCCCTCACTTTCCAATGTTTTGCCTCCACAAAAAGCTACTTAAAAATTTTTTTGCACATAAATCCTTCCATTGTTTATTTTTTATCACTTTGGGATACAATCCTAGTAATGGTTTTGCTAGGTCAAAGAGCATGTACTATTTATAGTCCTTTTCGCATACATTCCAAGTTGCTCTATAGAATGATTGAGTCAGTTCACCAACCCCCGAAAAGGGTATTAGTGTCTCAACTTTCCCATATCCCCTCTATGTATTGTCATTTTTGTTTTCTATCATAATTAACAATCTGATAAGTGTAGAGTAGTACCTCAGTTGTTTTAATTTACATTTCTTTAATTAATAGTGACAGAGCATTTTTTCATGACTATAGAGAGCTTTAATTACTTTGTCTGACAACCACCTATTCATTTCCTTTGATCATTTATCAATTTGGGAATAATTTGCATTCTATATTCAACCCATTTCTCTTATGTAGGAGAAAAGTGGCCTTTGTTAGAGAGACTTGTAAAATAATTACACCTTTATGATTACTGTTTCCATCCAATTTACCCCTGGTTCTGACCTCTAACTCCCCCAATTTGCCCTCTTTTTCTATCAGCTCCACCAACTCTTCTCGGATCCTCTTTCTTTCCTATAGTGTAAGTCTTTCCTCTGATCTTCTTACTTCCCTATAGTGAAAGATAGCTTTCTCTTTCTCCAAATAATTATATATGTTCTTCCCTCATTTAACCAATTCCAATGAGAGTAAGATTCACTTATTCATCTCATCACCTCCTCCATCTTCACCTTCACTATAAAATTCTTTCATGCCTTTTTTATATGTGATAATTCAACGCATTTTATTTTTTCTTCCCCCTCTTCCCAATTGATTCCTCTTTGTCATGCCTTAATTTAATTTAATTTTATATTATTCCATCATATTCAACTCACACTCTTCCCACATGTATGTATACTCCTTCTAACTGCCCTAATAATGACAAAGTTTGTTGAAATTTTAAGAACCATTTCCCCAAGCAATTTGTAACTATGCCCAACAGGCTTTAAAAGACTGCCTGCCCTTCTATCCAGCAATACCTCTTCTGGGTTTGTACCCCAAAGAGATACTAAGGAAAAAGACTTGTACAAACATATTTATAGCCACACTTTTTCTAGTGGTAAAAAATTGGAAAATGAGGGGATGCCCTTCAATTGGGAAATGGTTGAACAAATTGTGATATCTGATGGTGATGGAATACTATTGGGCTGAAATGAATGATGAACTGGAAGAATCCCATGTGAATTGGAATGACCTACAGGAATTGGTGCATAGTGAAAGGAGCAGAACCAGGAGAACATTGTACACAGAGACAGATACATTGTGGCACAATTAAATGCAATGAACTCTCTACTAGTAGCAATGCAATGATCCAGGACAATCCAGAAGAACTTATGAGAAAGAACATTATCCACCTGCAGAGAAAGAACTGTGGGCACAGAAACACAAAAGAAAAACATATGATTGATCATGTGGTTCAATGTGTATATAATTGAGGATTTTTATTTTAAATGATCACTGTATTGCAGATAAGAATTATATGGAAATAGATTTAGGACAATGATACATGTATAACCTAGAGAAATTGCTTTCAGCTCTGTGAGGAGGGAGAGAAGAGGGGAGGGAAAGAACATGAATCATGTAACCATGGAAAGATATTCTTAATTAATTAGTTAATTAATCTTTAAAAAATATTATCTCCCCATAATGAGAGGTACACAGTTTAATATTATTGCATGTCTTTTGAATTCATTTTCTTGTCTACCTTTTTATTCTTCTCTTCAGTATTGTATTTGAGAGTCATATTTTCCATTCATCTCTGTTCTCTCCATCAGAATGTATGAAAGTCCTCTATTTCAGTGAATAGTCATTTTTCCCTGTAAGATTATGCTCAATTTTGCTGGATAAATGATTATGGTTGAAGTCCTAGTTCCTTTGCCTTATGGAATATCATATTCCATCCCCTCCAATCCTTTAATGTAGAGGTTGCTAAGTCATCTGTTATCTTTAACCTCTGGTTCTAAAATATCATGGAAATTTTCCTTGATACTTTTGTGAAATCATGGCTTTGATCATAGCTTTCAGATAGTTAAAAATTCTCAAGTTATCATTTTTGGATTTATTTTCCAGGTCATTTTCCCCTCATGCAATATTTCACATTTTCTATTTTTATTATTATTCTTTTCACTTTGATTTTTTTTCTTGATATCTCCTAATGTCATTGATTTAAACTTGTCCAATTCTAATTTTTAAGGCATCATTTTCTTGAGGGAGCTTTTGTACTGCCATTTACATTTAGAAAGTCTACTTTGTAAAAAGTTCTTTTCTTTGGGGAATTTGTGTACTTCCTTTTCCTAAAGACTAGTTCTGCCTTTTAAGAAGTTTTTCTCTTCAGTGCATTTTTGTGTATCTTTTTTTATTTGACCAATTGACTGATTTTTTAAAGGTGTTCTCTTCATTGGAATTTTTTGCTTTTTACCAATTGACCTATTCTGTTTTTTAATATATTAATTTCTTCAAAATTTTTTCTACCTCCTTTACCAAGCTATTGACTCTTTTTTTCATGATTTTCCTGTATCATTCATTTCTTTTCCCAATTTTTCTTCTACCTCTCTTATCTGATTTTTAAAATCCTTTTTGAGCTTTTTCATTAATATTTTGGGGCTTGGGTGTAATTAACATTTTTCCTGGAGGCTTTGGATTTGTCAGTGTTCAGTTTGTTGTCTTCTGAAATTGAGGCTACCCTATTACTGAATTAACTTTCTAATTTGCCTTTCTTTTTGATGTTTGCTCATCTTTCTGAGTTTTTCNCTGTTTTTTAATATATTAATTTCTTCAAAATTTTTTGTACCTCCTTTACCAAGCTATTGACTCTTTTTTTCATGATTTTCCTGTATCATTCATTTCTTTTCCCAATTTTTCTTCTACCTCTCTTTTTGAGCTCCTCAATTAATTTTTTGTGGCAGGGCAGTGCTTACGAAAAATTGCTATTTTTCTTGCAGGTTTTGGATGCAGCAGTATTGGTTTGGTTGTCTTTTGAGTTTGTGTTTTAGTCTTCTCTGTCAGCAAAATAACTTTTTATGTTGAGTTTCTTTTTCTGTTGTTTAGTCATTTTCAGCCTTTTCCTTTTCTTTCAATTAAAAAAAATTGTTAAAGTTGGACTTTGTATTCATTTGTGGTAAATGGAGCACTGTTCCAAGATTCAGTTTCTTTATGCAGCTGCCTTCAGAGCTAGCTTTGTGGATCTACTTGCTTTCAGCTCTTCCAAGGTAGCATGATATAAGGAGAGGTTATTTAATAATCTCCCTGTCTGCACCCTTGTCTGTGAGTAACCCCAAGTACTTTTTATCGCCTTGAAACTGCAATCTGGGTTCCCTGCTCTCCTGAGGTCACCAAAATTGGTGTCTGCTAGAAATCACCCTTACCCTGAGATGACATCTGTGACCGAGTTCTGCATATGAATGATATAAGAACTTTGCACACTGAGCCTGCACAAGGAACCCTATAGTCTTCTTCTTAGCAGTTGTCTAATACCCTAAAACCCTTAATAACTGTTAAGTGAGAGCTACATAAGCCTTTGTTGCTGTTTTAGCTTTGCCCAGGGTCTATTGCTTTTGTGGGGCCTGCCCTGGTGTGCTACACTACACTCCCACCCCAGTGAACTAGACCCATTCTACTGGCCTTCTAAGTTGTTTTGTGCTGGAAAATTATTTTACCTTGTCTTTTTGTAGGTTATGCTGCTCTAGAATTCACCTGATGGCATTATAAAATAGTTTTTTAAAGTAATTTGCAAGAAATTATATAAATATCTATACTTTCTCCTCCATCTTGGCTCAGTTTCTTAATACAACAAATTTTTAAATTTAATGTAGTAGTTATCTTTTTTATACCTTAATGTTCTCTATATCTTATTTTAACTCAAATTATTCTCTTTTCTATAGACCTAATATGGTAACTATTCTATGCTCCTCTAAATTGTTTATGATTTCAATCTTTATAAATAATGTATCCATTTTGACTTTATCTTGGAATATGGTGTGAAGTGTTAGTTTGTGTCTCATTTCTGACATACTGTTTTCTAGTTTTTCCTAGCAATTTTTGTCAAATAGAACAATCATCCAAAAATTTGGGTCTTCAGGTTTGCCAAACACTAGGTTACTACTGCTTATTTAGTGCCTAATCTATTCCATTGATCCACTACTCTATCTCTTAGCCAATATCAGATTGTTTTGGTAGTTGCCACTTTATAATACAATTTGAGTTCTAATACAGCTAAGTGACTTTATTTTTTAGCAATTCCCTTCATATTCTTGATCATTTGTTCTAGATTAATTTTATTTTTATTTTTCTGAGCTCAATAAAATAATTTTGAATACTTAGATTGATATTGCACTGAATAGGGATATTATTTTAGGTAGAATTGTAATTTTTATTATATTGACTTGGTCTATCCTCTCCAATGCATGAGCAAAATTAATGTTTTTCCAAATGTTAAATCTGATTTTATTTGTGTGAAAAATGTTTTGTAGCATGATCATGCATGTAAGATTTTTCTTGGAAGGTGAAGTCCCAGGTATTTTATTATGTCTTTGGTTATTTTAAATGTGATTTCTCTTTCTTTTTCTTTCTGTTGGACTTTATTAGTAGTATAGAGAAATGATGATAACTTATGTGGGTTCTTTTTATATCCTACTACACATGCTTCTTAATTAGGAAAATGCCACTCAGCCTTTTGTGGGCTCTCTGCTGACATAGAGCTAATTGCAACTGATCAAATCAAAGAGGGGGGAGAGAGAAAGAGAGAGGAGGAGGAGGAGGAGGAGGAGGAGGAGGAGGAGGA
>NC_058133.1:285246696-285262671 GCF_016433145.1 Gracilinanus agilis
CCGGCCTCAGCCACTTCCCAGCTGTGTGACCCTGGGCAAGTCACTTGACCCCCATTGCCCACCCTTACCACTCTTCCACCTATGAGACAATACACCGAAGTACAAGGGTTAAAAAAAAAAAGATAAAAAAAAAACATGTATTTGGTAATTTAATTTTCAATTTAATACAATAGTGGTCTTCATTTTATATTTGCAAACATGAGACTCAGGACAATTAAATGACAGGCAGGTGAGCCAAGATTCCTCTAAGTCCAAATATAATGTCTTTTCCATTATACACACTGACCAGAAGCTCCATATTTATTTATTAATATTTTTAGGCAAAGAGAAAGGTCTGGACCTCTAAGTTCATTTGTATAGGGAAAGCCTCAATGAAGAAACTTTACAAAGGCAGGTTGACACTATATCTGAAACTTAATCTTAGTTGTCTAGCACCAAGACTATCTTTTTTTTTTTTCCTAGGATCAAATGTCAGTTAGGATGTATCAGAAATGGAACTTAAACACATATCTTTCTGGTTTGAAAAACAGTTTTCTGTCCATTATGCTATGGCTATTAAACTACTTAATCAGTTATAAATCACATGCCCATATTTTGCCCCAAATAAAAAAAAAGTCTATTCCAGGGGCATCTAGGTGAAGCAGTGGATCCAGTACTGGGCCTGGAGTCAGGAAGATTTATCTTTCTGAGTCCAAATCTGGCCTTGGACATTAATTAGCTGGTGATACTGGGCAATTCACTTAAACCCTGTTTGCCTCAGTTTCCTCATCTGTAAAATGAGCTAGAGAAGGAAAGAGCAAACCACTCCAATGTCTTTGCTAAGAAAATATCAAATAGGGTCACGAAGAGTCAGATAACTGAAAAATGAAAGAACATTGAACAATGTGCATTCAAGTCGAGTTAAGTAAAGCGATACATTCCCTGATACACATTTTTAAACTAAATGATCTAAAAAAATCTTTTAGTGAGGACTTCCGAAGTTTGGATGTTATAGGTTCATCTCTAAAATCAGTACCTTCTTCGTTCAGATTCAGTGTTGAGAAGTGATGAGGCATTCACAAGTCACTGTATATTTAACAAAAAAGGACATTTATCTTCCCCACATAACCTAGACATGCACTAAGGAAACAATGACACTTAGCTTCTTTGGATGCAGCCTCGTTAGTCTCCATCTGAAAATGCCTCAGGTCAGTCAGTCATCTGGGTATGACAACTTACTTAAGTAAGGCATCCACTAAGAATTAGTGACTCCCGAGAAGCACAGAAGAAAAACAACTGCTTAAACACATGGGCTGATGGGGATATTATTGGGGATGTAGACACTAAACAATAACTCTAGTCCAACTATCAATAATATGGAATTAGGTCTTAATCAATGTAAAACCCAGTGGAATTGTGTGTTGGCTAAGGGAGGTTGGAGGAATTGGGGGAGAGGGAAAGAACATGAAACATGTAAGTATGGGAAAATATTCAAAATAAAAATAAACAGGGCATAAAAAATAAAATCGATAAAGATTTTTTTCTTAAAAAAAAATTAGTGACTCCCACTAAAAGTGACTTGGACCTTTTTTGCTCCTAGACCAGAGAATTGCAAAAAAGAAGCCAGAGCTAACTGGGTTGCATAGAAGGACATTTTCTCATGCAAGTTAAGGAAGCTGCATCCAGAAAATGCTGGTCCTGTCACATCTGGGGAGGGGCAGAAAAATATAACTAAACCCCCACCCCCAGGAGTTGGGCTATACTGAACTTTAAGAGGTGAAGAGAATTTGGGGGTGAGAGATGCACAGGAAGAACAGAGATCTCTTGGGGCTGTATGCCAGAAGATTAAAGCTTCATGTGCCAGAGCACATCAGGAAGCAAACTGACTGGGACAGAGTTTGTGAGCTGCCTTCTGTAAGTGGCATAAGTAATGACTTGGGTGTAATTGGCAAAGAACTTTAAGTGTGAATTGCAGTTGCAATGCCAGCTGAGGCCCATTAGCCCAGCATGGATGAGGTGAATTTAAAAGGCAGACAACTCTCAGCAATCCCTGGGCCAACAAGCATTTTCTAAGGTGCCGCCACTCCACAGACTTTCATTTGACTACTTTGTATCCCTCATGACCTTGGACTGGCAAATCGGATGGCATCCTTCATCTGCTCCTTTTGGCATGTCACATTCAGATCCCCTTCCATTATGGGCTGAATTCTGGCAAAGGATTACACTTGGTAAGGCCCTAGATCTGCTCCAGTCTTAGTATTTCTCACTTATGCTCCTTGAGCCCTTTGTATGTGTTGGCAACTTCTAAATGGACCAGGTTGTGGCTGAGGAAAACATGCCCACTTTTCTAATCTTTATCTCTACCCAGGCTACTCACAGGCTATTGCTTTTACTCAATATAAGAATTTCTCAAATATATTGTAATATTATAACTGTCAAGGAGATTAAGAAGACCTTGAATAAATAGCTTTGTGTGTGTGTGTGTGTGTGTGTGTGTGTGTGAATCTGAGGTAGGGTAATTACAATTACTAAGAACAACAACAACAAAAAGGTAGATGATAAATTCATAAACTATTGATTCTATATGAGACCTCTACACCAACACATTATTAGATTCCCCCAGTTTTTTCTGTTGTAGTACTCAAAGCCCATACATTTATATTTTGCTTCCAGTTTTCTATCTGGTCTTTCCAACAGGAGTTTCCTAGTAGCCTCATATACATCTATTGAGATAATCATGATATTTCTGTTGGTTTGATAATTGATATGGCCAATTATGTGGATGGTTTTCTTAATATTAAACCATCCTTGCATTCCTGGTATAAATCCCTCTTGGTCAGAGCGAATGATCCTTGTAATAACTTGTTGAAGTCTTTTTGCTAGTATTTTAAGATTTTTGCAACTATATTCATTAAGGAGATTGGTCTGTAGTTTTCTTTCTCTGTTTTAGGGCTGCCTGGCTTTGAAATCAATACCATATTTGTGTCATAAAAAGAATTTGATAAGATTCCCTCTTTGTTAATTTTGTCAAATAATTTGTGTAATATTAGCTTTAGTTGTTTTTTAAATGTTAGAATTCACTAGTGAATCCACCTGACCCTGGGGATTTTTTCTTAGGAATTTCCTTGATGATTCATTCAATTTTTTTTTCTGAGATGGGATTATTTAAGTATTCTATTTATATTTTTGTACATATTCACCCATCTCACCTGGATTGTCATATTTATTGTCATATGATTGGTCAAAATAGTTCTTTAAAAAATTTGTATCTTTGAAAATTTTATTTAATTAATAAATTTAGGATATTTTTCCATGGTTATAAGATTCATGTTCTTTCACTCCTATACTCCAACCCCCTTCCCATAGCTGACACACAATTCCACTGGGTTTTAAATGCGTTATTGATCAAGGACTATTTCCATACTTTTGATATTTGCACTAGGGTGATCATTTAGAGTCAATATCCTCAATCATTTCCCCATCAACCCATGTGATCAAGCAGTTGTTTTTCTTCTGTGTTTCTACTCCCACAGTTCTTCCTCTGGATGTGGATAGCATTCTTTCTCATAAACTCCTCTGAGTCCTCCTGGATCATTGCATTGCTGCTAGTAGAGGAGTCCCTTACATTGGATTGTACCACACAGTATATCAGTCTCTGTATATATGGGCAAAATAGTTTTTAATAATTACATTAATTTTCTTTTTATTAGAGGCAAGATCTCCCTTTTCATTTTTGATACTGTTAATTTGATTCTCATTTTCTTTTTTTTATTTGATTAACCAGTACTTTATCTATTTCATTTGTTTTCTCAAAGTACCAGCTCCAAGTCATATTTATTAGCTCAATAATTCTTTTACTTTCAATTGTATTCATTTTGCCTTTTTTTTTAAGATTTTCAACTTAGTTTTATCTGGAGATTTTTGTTTTTATTTTTAATTTATTTTTATTTTTTAATTTTGTCTTAAATTTATTTATTTAGTTAATGAATTTAGAATATTTTTTCCATGGTTACATGATTCATGTTCTTTCCCTCCCTTATTCCATTCCCCTTCCCAGAGTCAACAAGCAATTCCACTGGGTTTTACATTTATTGGTGTTCAAAACTTTTTTCTATATTATTAAATATTTGGAATAGAGTGATCACTTAAAGTTCAACATCCCCAATCATATACCCATCAAACCATGTGATCAATCATATCTTTTTCTTCTGTGTTTCTACTCTCACAGTTCTTTCTCCGGATGTGAATAGCATTCTTTCTCATAAGTCCCCCAGAATTGTCTTAGATCATTACATTGCTGTTATTAGAAAAGTTCATTACATTTGATTGTGCTACAGTGTATCCATCTCTGTGTACAATGTGTTCCTGGTTCTGCTCCTTTCACTTTGCATCAGTTCCTGGAGGTCTTTCCAGTTCACATGGAATTCCTCCAGTTCATTATTCCTTTTGGCACAATAGTATTCCAACACGAAGAGGTACAACAATTTGTTCAGCCATTCCCCAAACAATGAACATCCCCTCATTTTCCAGTTTTTTGCCACTACAAAAAGCAAGGCTATAAATATTTTTCTGCATGTATTTCCCCTGTTATCTTTTTTTGGGATAAAAGCCCAGCAGTGGTATTGCTGGATCAAAAAACAGGCATTCTTTAAAGCCCTTTGAGCATAGTTCCAAAATGACTTCCAGAATGGTTCAATCAATTCAAAACTTCACCAGCAATGCATTAGTATTCCAATTTTGCTACATCCCCTTGAACATTTATTACTTTCCTTTGCTGTCATATTACCCAATCTGCTAGTTGTGATGTGGTACCTCAAAGTTGTTTTTATTTGCATTTCTCTAGTTATGAGAGATTTAGAACACTTTTTAAAGTGCTTATTGATATTTTTTATTTCTTTATCAGAAAACTACCTATTTATGCTCTTTGTCCATTTTTCAATTGGGAAATGACTCCATTTTTTCATACAATTGATTTAGCTCATTAATTTGACTAATTAGACTTTGTCAAAGGTTTCTGTTTTAAAGATTTTTTCACCAATTTGTTGCTTCACTTCTAATTTTGGTTGCATTGGTTTTGTTTGTACAAAACCTTTTTAATTTAAAATAATAAAAATTATTTATTTTACATTTTGTAATATTCTCTATCTCTACCACTAATTGTCCCAGCAAGATCTTAGGGTCTGACTGTTAGTTAGGACTTAAGTTCACAACCTGTGAGCCTAGATCTGGGGTGGTGGGGGTTGTGTTTTGCTCTTGGCTTGCTCTTTACTAACTGCTATGCCTTCTGCTAGTTCTGTTCCCCTCTCATATCAGTTCCCCAGATGGTCTCTGCCTACCTTTTGGGGTTTTCTTTTTTTGAAGGTTGTTTCACTTTGTTTCCTTGTTGGCTCTTTCATTCCTATATTTGTTTTGTGGTGATATTTTACTTTTGGTCAAAGAGGATTTTCATGGTGAAATCATGCTGCTATTCTAGTTATTCCTCCATCTTGGCTCTACCTGGATGTTCTGCCTCATATTTTACAGAATAAATTGAGGCCACTTAGCATGAGCTCTCTTCTCTCCTCTTCCTCATCTCCTGTCATTTAGCTGCCTTCTGCTACTATCCCCTTCTTGACCCCTGTCTCATATAATGAAGTGGTCTTACTTCTTTCCAAGACTAACTCCTCAACAGGTTCAAGTAATATCATTTCTTCCAAAACATTGCTCCCTATGCAATTCTCATTTTTTTCAATACATTCCTTACTCTTGTTTCATTTCCTGGTTCCTACAAATATGGCCATGTCTTTCCCATTATGAAAAAACCTTTCACTTGATCATTTCCATCCCCTTTATTATCCTATGTATCTCTTCTGTCTTTGGTAACCTTGAAAATCCCACCTATAAGAGATGCCTTTACTTTCTTCTCATTTTCTTTTTCTTTTTAATTTTTTAAAATATTTTAAAACCCTTGCCTTCCATCTTGGAATCAATACTATATTATATATTGGTTCCAAGGCAGAAGAGCAGTAAGGGCTAGGCAATGGGAGTTAAGTGATTTACCCAGAGTCACACAGCTAGGAAATGTCTGAGGCCAGATTTGAAACTAGGACCTCCTCTCTCTAGGACTGGCTCTCAATCCACTCAGCCATCCAGCTGCCCCCCTTACTTTCTTCTTAACCCCTCTTAGTTCTCTTAGTTACCATTATATCTCTTAGTTACCTTAGATCTCTTACTTACCATTTCCAATGGTCTTTTCACAATCTTTATCCTCCTTAACATTTCTGTAGGCTTTGACTCTCCTGATTACTCTCTCCTAGATATTTTCTTCTTTGCAGGTTTTTTGGGACACCATTCTTTCCTTATTCTCCTACCTAACTACTCCTCTGTTTTCTTTTTTGGATATTCTTTCAGATCTTTCCCTCTAATAATAAGTAAACCTCAGGGTTCTATAATGGACCCTCTTTTCTTCACCCTCTATCCTACTGTCCTTAATTCTCTCATTAGGTCCTTTTGATTTAATTATCATGTCTATGCTAATGATTCTCAAATCTATCTATTTTGTCTCAACCTCTCTGCTTACCTTCAATCTCCAGTTTCCCACTGTCTTTCAATAATTGGCCAGGATGTCTAGTTGATATCTTACAAACTCAATATGTTCAAAGTAGAACTTATCTTTCCCTCTAGATCCACTTCTCTCCCTTATTTTTCCTTTTTCTATGGTAAGAAATATCATCATCCCAGGTCCTCCTCATCCTGGACATCCTTACTCACTATATCTTACTCCCTATATCCAAGATATTACCAAGACCTGTTGATTTCACCTTTGTAATATCTCTCAATTATACCCCAATCACAACTCTCCTGTAAGCCCTTATCCTCTGACACCTGGACTATTGCAATAACCTCCTGGTGAGTTCGCCAACCTCAGATCTCTCCTCATTCCAATCTATTCTCCAATTGAAGACTAAAGTGATTTTCTTAAAGCTCAGATTTGATAATATTACCCCTCCTATATAATTACTTTTTCCTGAAGGATAAAATACAAAATGCTCTGTTTGGCATAAAAAGTCCTTAATAATTTAGGTTCCTCCTAACTTTATTAGCTTCTTATACCTTACTCCCCAATGTACATTTTTTGATCCATTGACACTAGCCTCCTTGATATTCCACAAACAAGATTCCCTCTCTCATCTCTGGATATTTTCTGTGACTGTTCTGTATGCCTGGAACTCTCTCCTTCCTCTGTTCTGACTACTAATTTTTCCTGGATTTTTAAAAATATGAACTAAAATCTGACCTTTTGGAGGAAAACTTCCTCAACCTCTCTTATTTAAAGTGCCTTCTGTTTACTGTTAACTTCCTATTTCCCCTATATATTGCTTCCTTTGATTATATTTGTTTGCATGTCTTCTCCTTTAGATTGTAAGTTCCTTGAGGGCAGGATCTGTCGTTTGCCTTTTTTGGTATCCCTAGCTCTCAACAAAATTTCTAGTACTTAGAAGATACTTAATAAATGTTTGTTGATTTGATTTGTATATCATTTAATTTGATGTTAAGTACAGAGGCAATCATACTATTTTTTATATCTCCACCAGATCTTACTATGTTATTAAACACATTTATATTTATCAAGAAGTAAGCACTATGAAGCAATACAACAAAATAGACAACTATTTTTTCCAATTATAATTTTGGGGAATGAGATTTTCAATTTAAAAGTTAATGTTATTAATGAAGTATAAATTTATTCCATATTGTGATTGATGATTTATTATTCTTTTGGAAAAAATTGAGTTATTCTGGGGGGAAATGGTGGTTCCATGCCCTACTTTTTATCTGCATATTCAAGAGCAGACATTACAATCATAAATTTTCAGTCATAAGATCATTATATTTTTAGTCAAAGAAAAAAGAGATAAGCATGTGAAAAAGATGATATTTAACTAAATCTGATTTTAGTGTTCATTCCTTGAAACTTTGACCTTTAACTTCATGGTTTATTTCTGAATATGGGGAAAATATATTGAGGCAGGACTATAATAACAGATAAATATCCAAACCAGAAGACTAGATATTCTATCTAATGTTCTGCTTGCTAGATATATCTAATGAAACACTGTAGCTCATGGATTTGATGATATGGAAAGAAATATTACAAGAAGGCAAAAAGTGAGAGTAAATGAGAATGTGACTCTGCTAGGCAAGCTGAAATAAATATAGAGACTGAAGTCCAGGAAAAATAAAGCTAGTTATTTGAGCAAATGGGATGATTCTGCATACACTACTCAAACAACTTAAAGAAGCACAGTGTTATTATGCATTTGTGCCAATCTTGTAAGTCCTATTCCTGTCAGGACAGTGGATGTCTGTGACGCACTTGGCTAATATCCATTCTCAGTTAAGACCAGATTCATCTAACTGAGCAATAGAAAATAATTATGACAACAATAATGAGCTCCCCAGAGGCAAACTGGGCATTAGTTTAGTGGCCTCTGAGGTAACCAGCTTTTTATTCATTTATTTTTGTTTTGTTTTGTACTTCAAGACAGAAAAGGGAATAATAATGGTCTGCTGCCCTTGGAAACACTCCCAAAAGCTTGACAATATAAGAATATATATAAACCTAACTAGTTTATGTTGGAAATATGGAACAAGTCTATGCCCTACTGCTATTTTACTCAGTTACAAAAAGATAAACAGGCTTTTTCTTATAAAGCTTATCTAATCTATCAGTTTTTTTAAGCCCTTACCTTCCAAATTAGAATCAATCACGTGTATTGTTTTCAAGGCAGATGAACTATAAGGGCTAGACAATGGGAATTAAATTACTTACCTATGATCACAAAGCTAAGAACCGTCTGAATCCAGATTTGAACCCAGGACCTCCAGTCTCCAGGTCTGGCTCTCAAACTACTAAGACACCTAGCTGCCTCCACTTCATCACTTTAAAGGATGAGATAGTTACTTGCCCATGCAAATCAAAGAGTTTAAAACTCTGGGCCCATTTCAATAAAATCCACACAGTTCCCAAAGCAACCAAAAACAGGCAGATCCAAAAAGAAAAAGAATATGAAATGCTTTCACACTAATAAGAAAACAAGTGTTCTATTCCTGGGATACTGTGATAATTAGATGAAGTCTACACTACCCATCTTTAGATTTAATCACCTAAGGTGAGAACACCTCTAATTCTGGGATGTCCATAACCCACCTGTGCTGGAGTGAGAGATGAATCAAAATCAACTGACTGGCCCCATAGGCAGTCTTTGAGATTTGTCTATTGTGATTGGACATGCAAATTAGGAGGGAGGAACAGGAAGTGATGCATAAGTGATTTAAAAGGAGAAGGTCCTCAGTCAGCTGAGGTCTTCAGTGGAAGACAGTATCAGGTGAGGACCTCTTCTGGTTCATGGAGGAGTGTTGGGATGTTGAGACTCTGGTGGGACCTCTGACTACTTCCCTTTGAATTGGCACATGGGTAAGTTAGGCTGACTCTCTGTCTCTTCCCTTGGCGTTTCTGGAGGCTCTACCCTCAGGGAGGCCTCTCTTGCCTCTCTAATTGTAAAAGGCCTTGTGGCTAGAAGCCTTGTTTAATTAACCTCTGTGCCCCTCCACTGGGCCTCTAAATTCTTACCTGGTCCAGGCCTCTGGTCCGAGCCAGAGTTTCTCTCTCTCAATTTCCCTACCTTCAACCTCCCTAATTATAAATAAACTTCCATAAAAGTCAATTTTGACTTGAAATTATTCTTAATTGAGGATTGATAATAGTTCAGTCTTCTGGCAACCATATTTTGATATATTGAAACCATAAAACCCCTTCCCCCCCCTTACAATACAATGGCATCATTGGCATTCATGCCTAGCCTAAGCAGGAGGGGTTGTAAATAGGGAGTTTGCTGCTCAAAGAGTGCTGACTTCTTCCTGTACAAAAACAAAACAAAACAAAACAAAAAACCATGCATGAGGAAATAAAGAACTTAACATTTGTATGTAACGTTTTGTTGTGTTAGTAATTTTTAGTTGTTTCTAACTCTTTGTTACTCTTCTGGGTATTTTCTTGATTAAGATACTAGAGTTTGCCAATTTGTTTTCATACTCATTTTACAGATGAAGAAACGAAGGCAAACATTTAAATGGCATGCCCAGAATAACAAATTTAGGAAGTTTTCGAAGATGGATGTAAACTCAGGTCTTCCTGACATAAGGACTAGTACTCTGATGCATCAGCTAGCTACTCCTTTATTTGAGTATTCTCTTATTAATCATATCCAACTCATCAGGTCTCCAAATTATACAAATATTCTTATAGGTCTTTTAAAAAAATCAACTGAAATTATGAGATTCCCCTTGCCTTATTCAGATGATACACTGAAAGAACAAAAATACTTCCTAAACTAATAGATGGGATTGCCCAAAGGAATAAAATAATAATAATACAACTTAAAATTGAGAAGATATCCCAAAATAAATTGAAGAAACAGAAACATATGATGTGGACATAAATATAATGATAAAGTTAAAGAAAATGTGAAATTACATTTTAAAATGTTGGAGAGTATTCTTTCTTTGAGTTCTTTACTCACTATAGAAAAGTTAAATCTGAAAGTATTTTGGAGGACCTCAGGCAGCAGAATAGGCCCAAAACTAGAAAAATAGCTCATTCTGTGACATCTGAGGAAATAAAATCAAGGAATATTTACGAATTTATTTACTGAACTGACAAACTATTAAATATCTTCTTTATATTTTGTGTTATGAAATTACTGGAACATTCATGGGAGGGAGGCAAATAAATTATTTAAGATATAACCCATCATTGCCCTCAATAAGTTTAGTAGTAGATAAATATGAAACAAACAAATAAAGATCATAGGCATTATTACATTTATATATAATATATATTTCAGTGATACAGAATAATTATGAGGAATAATAATAATTATAACCACCAACACCATGACAGTAATAATAATTAGCATTTATATAACACTTTGAAGCTCTAAATTACTTTTATATATTATTTCATTTGGGCTTCACCTAAATCCTATGTGGTAGGTACTCCAGGTACTATTACCCCAAGTTTAGAAATAATCTAAAAATACAGACTCAGATATATTTTCACATGTCCATAGCCATGCAGGAATTGCCAGAAGCAGAATTGGGATTCATGTCTTCTTCATTTTAAAAGTAATACTCAGTCCACTATTCCTGGATGTCCATGGTAAAAGGTTGCCCAAAATAGGAGTAAATCATGGAAGTTTTCTTGTCTGGTCTTCAAAAAACATGTAGGAATATGTCACAAAGGAAGGACAAGATGAGTATTTTAGGCATGGAAAGGCACAGAACATAGTTAAAGAGGAAGGAGTAGTCGAGTTTTGCTACCACATAGTGTGAGCAGAAGAAAATGAAATGAGTTAGACTTGGGAAAAAATAGTGCCAGGTTCCAGAAGTCATTTGAACACCTGGAGAAGGTATTTTACTTAGCTTTACTCGATATGCATTTAAAGGGCCACTGAAGATTTTTGAATAGGAGAGTAGCATCAATTTCCCTTTCCCTGATCAAGTTTTTAAAAAAGATGTCTAAAATCAATGCCTCCATTTCCTTTTTTGCACTTTCTTTTAAATGTTCTGTGGTACTTATCACCCCCATCATTCAAATTAAAAAAATTCTAAAATTCTGGTGACCTCTTAATTGCCAAATTTTTCTTTGGCTTGGTACTTGATATTTCTGCAGCATATGATGCCCTTGAACATTAGGCAGCACATGACATTATTGATTATTCAGTCTTCCTGGTCATTTCATTCTCTCTAGTTTTGGGGGGCATTTCTTTCTTTTTTCCTTTTTTTTGGTTCTCCACTGAAGAGAGGGATTTTGCAAAATGATGCAAAGTAATGTGCAGACACAGAGAAAGCAAGAAGAGGATGGAATGCTGGTGGCAGAACGTTCCAGGGGCCAATGGTGCCTGTGAGAGGAAACTGTTGGAGCTCTTGAATTGTGTAAGGAGAGACAGCTCTGAGACCCTTCTCTTGGACTGAAATAATCCAAATCCTGAGAAAGTGTTTCCTGATTTGAGATCTACTGTGATCCTGCAGCTTTTCCTGATCCCTAAAATCAATACCTGTGTGGTCTCAATCAAACTAACTTGAGGGGTAGCCCTGAGGGTGACTATATTGAGGCTTCAGAGTATTTCTCAACCAGATCAGCTAAGGACCTAGAGACTTTGCTTCATTTACTCAGCTAATATTAGGAGAACTTCTAGATAGAGAGAATTTCCAAGCTTGCCTAGGCTGGGGCTGAGGTAAAAAAACCTTGTCATTCATTTAATGGGTGTTAATAAAGAATTCCTGCTCCCTCTTTCCTGATCCAATTTAATCATCATACATTTTAATAAACAATCATAAAAAGAATAATAGCCATCATATTTGTTGGCTAAAGGAAGAAGGTTTGTTAAGTGGAGGTTATCCTGGATTGAGATTGTTCCTGACTGGATAAAGCAAAATTCCCAGTCATCTGTTTTGATCTCTTTCCAAAATTAGCTGTCTGTGGCAGAAGAGGGAACCCTTGGAGGGCTAGGTTGAGCCAAGTCCTTGCCAAAAGTCTATTCCATCTCCTAAAAGGGGTTTCTCTACATCTGTTACAGATAGCTATGGTTCTTTCCACCTATTTATACTGGCTAAAGACTAAGAAGCCTCCATCTTTTTTCTCTGTCTCAAAGGGAAATATCCTGTCAGATCAAGTTAGGCTAAACCCTGTTCACGCATTACATTCATCATACAGGATCTCTCAATTTTCCCTTTTAATACCTCCTACCTATTTGTTTCTTTTCAATCTCTTTGCTAAGTTATAATCCATTTTGACTATGTCACCTTTTGACTATAAGTCATGAGCAAGAGATTCCTTAACTGTGGCTGTACCATAAGGGCATCTCCTGGGTCCTTTTTTCTTTTCTTTAGATATTCTCTCAATTGACAGTCTCCTAATTTTATATGGCTAAAATTGTTGAAAATGCTTCCTAGGTCTAGCAAGTCACATCATCTTTACTAAACTCTAGTCTCACATTACTATCTTTTGCCAATTTTAAACTGACTATCCTATAAGCATGTAAAATAAATTTGTACAAAAAAGAAATTATTCCCTTTTCCCCATTTTTTTAAACTTTCCTTTTCATATTCTGGCAACATGATATTTTTATATATTAAAGTTAACAGTTTCAGTACCAACCATGACTTCTCACTCTTAATAAATCAAGATTTTCAAACAGTTGACACATCTCTATCTGTATTTTCTGAATTTATCTGTTTATTAATGTTTGTTCCATTCTTCTAAAAATCTCTCAGATGTGCTTACTTTCCATTCACACATACCTTTTCTTCCTTCTTCAGGTCTCTCATCTCTCCAATCCATCCCTCAAACCACTTGCCAAAGTGTTTTTTCTATTGATCAGATCACCTTTCATCCTATAAATTCCTCAAAGATAAGTACCCTTTGTTTAACATTTAAAGCTCCTTGCATATCATTCTGCTTCTCTACCAAATATACTTTTTTAATTCACTTTATGTTCCTGACATTTTGGCCTACTGGTTCTTCATTTTTTTTGCAACTTGGCACTACACATCTTCATATTTTTCCACTATTTCCCCTGTCTGAAATCTCTTCCTCTTCAAATGTGTGCTGATTTCCTTCAAGATTTGACAAAAATGTCACCTGCCTTGGGAAGGTTTTCCCCATTCTCACTGCTTCCCCTCTAAGATTGCCTTCCTTCTATATGTCTAATTATATACATGATATATCTCTCATTAGAATGTAAACTCTTTGAGAAGGGGACATTTATTATTTCTATTTTGCTTTTACTTTGTATTTCTAGTACTGAGCACAGTGCCTGAAAATAGTAAGCAATTCATAAATGTATGCTGACTGACTTATTGACCCAAATGCCTTGTGCCAGACCTGACAAAATTAAAAGAACCTGAAATCATAGAATCATTGTAGGCCTGAAATAAAGGAACCATAAACACCACCTAAGTCAACATTCTTATTTAACAGATAAAGAAACTGGGGCCCAAAGAAGTGCACCAGTGGATTTGAAGTAACAGAATAATATTGGCAGAGTAAGAACAGGAAATTTTGCTGAACTCTTTCAACGTATTCTTCTACAATGCCCCCAAAGTGTGCCAAACTGGATTTTGATTGAGAAAGTTGAGAAAATGCAATAGCAGATTATTTTTCTAACCCAGGTCAACAAACTAGGATGGACATGGAGGTCTGTAAACATTGTAATTGGGGCTGGCCAGGAGTATAATGCAACTATATCCTTGGTACCACAATAACCAAAAGTATCAGTGGGCTATGATAAGCATACAAGAAGTGAGGAACATCTCAGCACTCAGGTACTGTAAAGTGAGCAAACACTTGAGCATGAATCTATACTAGAGGTTCCCTGTACTAGAAACACATTACTTTGATAGTTAGTAGCAACATGACTTTGTGTAAATAATTTTGGGTCTCTGAATGTTACTCTCAATCATGGTCTTAGAACAGATGGGTGTTAAGGTCTGTTATAGATCAAAATCTATGATCTGTCAACTTTTCACAGTTCTCTCTGAGGATGAATAAGTAAGAGAAAAAACTAACAACTTTATGCATTTTTGTAACTCCCTTTACTAAAACATGGGAGATTATCAGGGTGGGGTGTATATTAAGTCTTCAGCCTTTCTAGTTGCATGGTTTCTGTCTTTTACACTAAATTTAGGGAAAAGATAAAACACTTTAAAATCAATTCAGATTTCAGTGAGAACTTGAATTACATCTTGCCTAATTTTGTAAAAGCAAATTAATTATTTTTATATATGAGTAGTTTTGGGGAAACATTGATAATGAAGTTAGTAAATTTCCAATACTGAGGAACACAGAAGTCCAGGAGCTCTATTCAGAGCTACTTCATACCCAAAAAGTGGCTTAGCATCTCAAGAACCTTTTGCTGTTCTAGCATAGTCTCACCTTTCAATTGAATAGACAATAATGTCTTTTCTCCCCTACGATGGGTGTGAAATGGTACCTCAGAGTTGTTTTAATTTGCATTCCTCTAATCAGGAGTAATTAAGTACATTTTTATGTGATTATTGATAGCATTGGCTCCTGCATCTGAAAACTATTTATTCATATCCTTTGACCATTTTCCAAGTGGGGAATGACTCATATTCTTATAAATTATACTTAGTTCTCTATGTATTTGAGAAATGAGACCTCTATCAGAGAAAATTCACCATAAAATTTCCCCAGTATGTTGTTTCCCTTCTAATCTTGGTTGCATTGGTTTTGTTTGAACAAAAACATTTAAGTCAGTATAGTCAAAATTATTTATTTTACATCTTGTAATGTTCTCTTTCATCTGTTTGGTCATAAATTCTTCCCTGTTCCATAGGTCTGACTATTCTATGTTCCCCTAACTTACTTATAGTATCACCTGCCTTGTCTAAATCATATACCCATCTTGACTTTACCTTAGTATAGGATATGCGATATTTGTCTATACCTAATTTTTGCCATAATACTTTTTAGTTTTCACAGCAGTTTTTGTCAAATGGTGAGTGCTTATCCTAAAAACTGGCATCTTTGGGTTTATCAAACACTAAATTTCTAAGGTAATTTGTTTCTAATCTATTCTATTGATTAACCATTTTATTTCTTAGTCAGTACCAGATGGTTTTGAGGATTATATAGTTATATATATAATTTTATAATATAGTTTGATTTATAATTTATAATTTATAATATAGTTTGAGATCTGGTACTGCCAGGCCACCATGCTTCACTCTGTTTTAGATAATAATTTCTACTCTACCTTTCCTCTATTAAATTCCAATTAAATCGATAGCCATTCCATGACCTCAACTTGATGTTCCACATAGATAATTATGCTTAACATTCTACTTCCACCAATGACCACACACTCATCTCTTATTTCAAATAAAAAATAAATGTGTGTATATATATATATATATATATATATATATATA
>NC_058133.1:285263996-285274272 GCF_016433145.1 Gracilinanus agilis
TTGAATCAATGAAGTGTTTCATATTCTTCTCAAATTTTTCATTTTATTGATTTTTTTAATATATTCTTACTGCCTCATGAGGTCATTTGCTTCTAGTTGTTGAGTTCTATTTTTTAAAGACTGAATTTTATCCCTGGCTTTTTAGTCATCCTTCTCCTTCTGGTCTGATTTTATTTGTAGATCATCTTTTCCCTTCTTTGCTTCATTTTTGAACTGTTCAGTTTTGGCTTTTAAGACATTATTTTCTTGTTTTAGTTCATGTATTTCCTTTTTCAAATTGTCTTCAGCCTCTCTTGATTATTTTTTTGAGTTCCTGAGTTAATTGAATTTTGAGATCTTTTAAAGCCTGAGTCAAATTTGCTGAAGCTTCCTCCTCTTCTTCTATTTCATTTGCTGTTTTTTAACTTCCTGGAAAGATGCTGTCAATTGTAACTTCTTTTCTGTTGTTTACTCATACTTTTTCCATCTCTGTTCTGCTAGTTTAATCAGATGGATTTAATGAGCTTTGATGAAAGATCTTCCCCCAGGTGACAGTGGAGGTTTGTAGTTAGTTACCTGCAGTCTATAGGGGTGGTGGTGGTGGTGTTTGAGTTTCCTTTGCCTCTGAAAACTTCTTGTCTGTCCAATTGATGGGATTAAACCTGGACTGGCTAAAACTTTGAGAGAAAAAAAGTGGGGGAGGGACAAGATGGTGTGTTTTTGCTGAGCTGTCCAACAGTAGGATCCCCCTGCACTGTCCTGCTGTTAGATTTAGTTTTCTTTCCTCTCGAAGCTCTTTATTCTCTATCTTGGTAGGTTTGAAGCATAAACTTTTTAAGGAACTATTTTTTTTTAATTTGGTTACTGGTTCTGAATTATTTACATCTCATCCTTTTTTATTCTCCTCTAATTTTCCCCATTTTATTTCTGTGTTTATTTGAGAATTTTCCCATAATTATAATTGTACATTCATTCTTTTTCATGTTAAGTTGTATATTCCGATAGATATAATTTCCCATACTTGCTTTGGATGCATTAAAGAAATTTTCATTTTTTGACTTCACTTTCACAGAGTTATTGTTTTTATAATGAATTATAGACTTATGTTTCATGCTTCAATTTTTATTGTTGTCTTGTGGCCATTGGGTTTTTAATTCTTTTTTTTACATTTCATCTTAATTTCCCTTTACCAAACTACAAAGTATGTATTCGAAAATTTAATTAGTTGTACTTAGAAATATGTATAATTTTTGATGTACCCAACAAAATGTATTTTCAATCTTTGAGATTTAAATTCCACAATAATTTGTTAATTTTCCATTTTACTTTTAGTTTTTCTTTCTCTTAGATATGTTATCCCAGAATATAGAAAATTGAAATCTGCTACAAGTTTTTTTCTTACTATCTATAACTTTTTGTGAGGTAGTGTTTTTTCCCTTCATGAATTTAAATGCTATGCCATTTGATACTAGTTCATTGTTTATGGTTCCTTTAAGTATAGTGTCCCTGACTATTTCTCTTCATATTATGAAATTTATAAAATAAAATTGTTTTCTCTTTGTCTGATTGAAACCTCAGTTATTTTTTGAGAGTATAAGAGAGAGACAAAGACACAAAGACAAATATATATATGTATATATGTATACATATATACATATATACATATACATATATACATATACATACATATACATATATATATATATATATATATATATACTGTGATAATTAGATTAAGTCTACACTGCCCATCATTAGATTTAATCACCAAAGGTGAGAGCACCTCTAATTCTGGTAGGTCCTAACCCACATGTGCTGGAGTGAGTGATGAATCAGAATCCACTGACAGCCCCCTAAGCTTTCTGTTAGAAGCGTCTATTGTGATTGGACATGCAAATTAGGAGGGAGGCACAGGAAGTGATGTATAAGTGACCCCTTTAAAAGGAGAAGGTCCTCAGTCAGCTGGAAGCTTCTACTGAAGAGCATGGCTGATGAAGGAGCTCATTTGGTCCATGAAGGAGTGTTGGCTGGAATGCTAAGACCTTGGTGAGACTACTTTAAATATCTTCTTTTGAATTCCATGTGGTGAGTTTAAAGACTGAATCTTCCTGAATTTCTCTTAAGAAACTTCTTTAAATAGACTCTGTGAATGAAGTTTTGCTTAATTCACCTCTGGGACTCTGGCCCTCTGTCTCTTGGCTGGGTGTTAATTAGATCTACCTGGATTAATTAGAGGATCATAGTAAATTATCTACTAGGTTAGATTCTTATCTCCTTATTTCCTCTCTCTCTTCTTAATTGTAAATAAACTTCCATGAATGTCAACTTTGACTTAAGACTATTCTTAATTGAGGATTGATAATAGTTCAATCCTCTAGTGACCATCTTTTAATATATTGAACCCCCAAATCCCTTTTTCCAGAGAGAGAGAGAGAGAGAGAGAGAGAGAGAGAGAGAGAGAGAGAGAGAGATTATGGAAGTATCCTAGATGGATATCAGATGTTACAATCCATCTAGTACTTCCTCAGGGCCAATTAAGCACCAACTCCTTTATCTTGGTAAAGGTAACTGGATAAATATGACCCTAACTATATTCACACTACCTCCACTTGACTTCTATGTTCCCTGCTTAGGGAAGCCTTCTGTTTCTTCTCTGGGCCCTACTTAATCCTCCCTATGCTATCTAACTTCATCTAAACTTACTACCAATATTTAATAAGAAAGAAAGGGGAAAAATCCTGGATTTGGCTGCTGTATTAAGTAAACAAAGTTATAGATGGAAAACTTTGGATTACCTTAACCAATAGGAATTTTGGCAATAGGGCCAGATGAATACTGGCCTCAGTGAAATTGGTTTCCTCCAAGTAAATCCTCTACCTGGATGCCAAAGATTTCTCCATGAAACCATTACTGTTCATGGAGAATCTCTCAGAGGATAAGCCCTCCTTCAGCTTGATGGGAATTGTAGGTAGAAAGACAAAACCTACTCCCAGTTCAGATAAAATCCAAGATGAAAATGAAGTTCAGTTATTTTCAGTTGTAGACCCACAATTCCTTTCTTACTCAGAATCCTTTCCCAAGGCTTATCTCAAAATTCCCTTATTTCAACTAACCCTAGAAAATCAGACCATCCCTGACTTATTCCTACTGAGAGGGATGCAGACAAACAGAATGACTGTCCCAGACTGCCACCCTGGAAATTTTAAAGATGCAGTTCATTCTGTTTACCCAACCAATGAAAAAACTTGCTGTCAGATTTATAATAGGCAAGTATAAAAATACTTCCATAAAGATATTGCTATTTTCTTACACATGATTTTGATCTAGGAATGTGCGAAATTATATTATACTTGTATGTGAGGATTTTAAAACTAATAATCAATACCTAAATATTATATTTTTATAAAGTTTTAATATAATAATTTATGTAAAATTATTAATAATAAGCTAACAAAGAAGACTAATGAAAGGTACTAACCAGCCCGCTCCTAAGAGCAAAAGAGTAGGGAGAAGTTAAAACCAACTACAAAATAATAACGTGACCACTCAAACATGGAGGCACAAGAGAGATTAAAGGGAATTTTGGGAAATACTAAGGGACTTATGGGGGATGCAGTCCAAGGTTCAAAATCTCCATTTATACATATACAATTAATGATAGTGTTTTTAATCTATTATATTCTTTCCATTTATTATTTGATCTATTTATATTTCAGGTTATAATTGTTAAACTAATTTGCAATTTCTTTTGTATCAATTTTCAATTTTATGAAAATATTTTTCTGTTTTACATTAATATTTTGTACTTCTGGTTATTTTTATTTAAATTTAGAATATTTTCCCATGGTTTTTTGATTCATTATTCCCCCCTCCATTCTCTCTCCCCTCCCTGAGGTGACAAGTAATTCCACTGGGTAATACATGTCATTGTTCAAAACCTATTTCCATGCTATTCATATTTGCAGTAGAGCTATCTTTTAGCATTAAAACCCTAATTGTATCCATATTGAACTACATGATTGATCATATGTTTTTCTTCTGTGTTTCTGTTCCTACAGTTCTTTCTCTGGATATGGATAGCATTCTTTCTCATAAGTCCTTTTGTATTGACCTGGGTCATTGGATTTTTGCTAGTATAGAAAAGTCTATTACATTCGATTGTGCCATAAGGTATCAGACTCTGTGTATAATGTTCTCCTGGTCTTGCTCCTTTCACTCTACTTCAATTCCTGGAGGTCTTTCCATTTCATATGGAATTCATCCAGTTTATCATCCTTTGCAGCACAATAATATTTCTTCTCCATCAGATAACACAATTTGTTCAGCCTTTCTCTAATCAATGGACACTCCTTCATTTTTCAATTTTTTGCCACCATAAAGAGTTTGACTATGAATATTTTTGTACAAGTCTTTTTTACCTTATTCTCTCTTTGGGGGTACAAACCCAGCAGTAGTATGGCTGAGTCAGAGGGTAGGCATTCTTTTGAAGCCCTTTATGCATAGTTCCAAATTGCCTTCCAGAATGGTTGGACCAATTTACAACTCTACCAGCAGTGTATTAGTGTTCCAATTTTGCCACATCCTCTGCAACATTTATCACTTTCCTTTGCTGCCATATTGGTCAATCTGCTAGGTGTAAGGTGGTAACTGAGAGTTGTTTTAATTTGCATTTCTCTAATCAGGAGGGATTTAGAACACTTTTTATGTACTTATTGATAGTTATGATTTCATTGTGTGAAAACTGTCTATTCATGTCCCTGGACCATTTGCCAATTGAGAAACAGCTTAATTTTTTTTTTGTAAATTTGACTTAGCTCCTTATATGTTTGGGATATTAAACCTTTGTCAGAGAGTTTTGTTACAAAAATGTTCTCCCATTTTATTGCTTTACTTCTAAATTTGGTTGCATCAATCTTGTTTGTACAAAATCTATTTAATTTGATATAATTAGTCATTCATTTTACATTTTGTAATGTTCTCCATTTCTTGCTTAGTCTTAAATTCCTACCTTTTCTACAGATATGACAGGTAGTTAAATAGGTATGGCACTGAATAAGTACATTAATTTAGGTATGATTGTCATGGTTTGGTTTTTTTTATGTTAGCTCATCCTACCCATGAGAATTTAATGTTTTTTCCAGTTATTTAGATCTAGTTTTAATTGTGTGAAAAGTGTTTTGTAGTTGTTCATATAATTCCTGTGTTTCTCCTGGTAAATTCCTAAATATTTTATATTGTCTAGAGTGATTTTATATCAAGGTTCTCTTTCTAACACCTGCTGCTGGGTTTTGTTGGAAATATGTGGAAATGCTAATGATTTATGTGGGTTTATCTTATACCATGCAACTTTGCTAAAGTTGTTAATTATTTCCACTAACCTTTTAGTTGATTTTTTAGGATTCTTTAAGTATACCATCATATAATCTGCAAAGAGTGATAGTTTCATTTCCCCATTGCCTACTTTAATCTCTTTAATTTCTTTTTCTTCTCTAATTGCTATCACTAGCATTTCAAGTACAGTATTAATAATAGAGGTGATAATGAGCATCCTTGCTTCACTCCTGATCGTTTTGGGAAGGCTTCTAACTTTCCCCCATTGTAGATGATTCTTGCTGATGGCTTTAAATATATAATGTTCATTATTTTGAAGAATAGCTCATCTATTCCTATGCTTTCTAGTGTTTTCAATAGGAATGGGTGTTGTATTTTGTCCAAGGTCATTTACCCTTTTTCTATTCCATTGATCCACCCTTCTGTCTCTTAGTCGGTACCATATTATTTTGATGACTACTGCTTAATAGTTCAGTTTAAGAACTGGTACTGCTAGGCCCACATCCTTCATATTTTTTTCATTATTTCAATTTCATGAAAATATATTTTTTCTATTTTAAATCAATAATTTGTTCTTTGGGTTGTTTTTGTTTAAAATAGAATAATATCTCTCTATTACCAAAACCTGTCTATCCCCTATGATCTTGTTTGTTGACCTATACCAATTTTTTGTAATTCACTTAAATTTTTAGATTTTCTTCCATTATATTTCTCTCTCCTATTTATCCTTTTGTGTGCCCCCCTTTGCCTCTTTTCTTTCCTCGTCTAGTTATATATGTAACTTAGAAGTTTTCCTCTTCTCTTCCCTTCTGATTATATTCATTAGCATCCCTTTATTTTTTTCAACCAAATTTCTTTATATACTATGAGCTTATATATATATATACCCATAGTAACTCACTGTCAATTTCTATCTTGGGGAAATTAAGTTATATACATAACTAAGCCCTAGAAGTTAATTCTATCTAGCCCAAAGCCCCAAAACAAGGTTGCACAAGACTATTAGGAGACCTTTGTTTTTATACTGAGGAAGAAGCAAGGAAGTTGACTCATGACCTTGAATACCAATCTGATATAGAGAATTTTCTCTAATAGCTTGGATATACCAATTTTATTCAAGACAGAAAATGTAAATTTTGGGTGGGTACATTTTTTTTTCCTGGTGTTTTCAGCCTATGTATATCTCTCCATCCTGGCTGGCTACTATACTGACTTTTTCTTCTTTATCTTCCCTTCATTGAGAAGGGGAAAAAGGGAAGAACCTAAAATTATTTCCTCTAGGCACAGTAAGTGGTAAAAGTATTCTAGAATATAAATATTCTGGGACTCCTATGTCCATCCTCTTTACACAATCCCGTGTTGCTTCTCTAGTGATTATTTTCTCTTATTTGATGAAACTACTCCAAGAAATGCCATACAATGACAATGTCAAAAATGCCACTCTCAAATAAGAGAATAATAATTTATTCTTTTCTCTAAAAACAGAGACTTTAATATGACAAGAGAATATATTGATGCCTTTTCCCATCTCAACTCTAACCTATTTCTTCCTGAGCTCATACAAATTAGAATTCATAAAGCACTTCCCACGCTCCAGAAAATGTATTGCTTTGTGGGTAGAATGCTCAGTCAGGAGTAAAAAAAGTCATGGTTTTAAAATCCTAACTATAATAATGTTTATTAGCTCTATGACTATGAGCGAGTTATTTAACTTTTCAATGCCTCAATAATTTGCTCACATTGAAATAAATAGTGCCAATATTATTATACATGACATATATATGACATTTTTTTAATATGGGAAACTTCTTTTCCTTAAATAGATAATATCCCTTATATATCTTAGTAGATATATTTTAGAGAGTTCACTGAAATACATACGCATTAAATGACTTGTTAAAGGCCACAAAGCTATAGAGTCCTAGAGCTGGTAATTAAAAAGAGGTCTTAAAAATATCTAACCAAAGATCTTCCATATATTTACCCTCCATGAATCCTCTTTATCACACCTAATTTACTATTCAATTACTTTGCTTCTTTACATGCTTGAATTGAGGCCTTACTGTTGTTCTGTTTTCCTTACCTTCACAGGCAGCAATTCTGACTTGAACATAGGATTATAAATCTAGAATGGGAAGTGACTTCAAAATCCATCGATTCCAATCCTTCTCATTTTATAGAGGATGAATTCCATCCGAGCAGTAGCACAGAGTCAATTTCAAAAGATAAAAGCTCTCCATAGAAAGTATCCAGATCCTATTCCCTTTTTCTCTTCCTTTTCCAACCAGACCACTGGGAGACCAGGTGAAGGGAACTAGCTCCTCATATATACTTTTATTCATTCAAAAACAAATACACAAAGGTTAGGGTTTGTTGGGTGATTTAATTTCATTTAGTATGAGACTGGGCATTTATATGAGCTAGCAACCAAAGAAAGAGGAGGGAGTCATATTTCTATTCTTTTCACATTCATTCTTCTCTGCTGACTATTTTTGTCAATGGAATCTTTAAAAATGGTTGAAGACAACACACACGTTGAGGATATGCACATTTACCATTATTCCACTCATTGGGCAGACACTTGATTCTACAAATGCCATTAGTCTGAATACAGCCATAAGAGGACTTCAGGTCACAGCCAGCTGTAAAAATAAAATTAAATTAATAAAAAAAAATTGGTCAACTATTAAGAATATCAAGCCAGTTTGAGGGTTCTGAGACAATAAAGTCATAAAGATGGTTGACTTTAAGAGTTTGAAGCAATTATCTAGACAAATACTATACAATATTTTTTGATTAGTCATGTTGTTTCAGCAACTAGTATAGAACCACATTGAAAGTATATGTGTACTTCTCACTGTTAACTGGGAATTCTTTTCCTCTCAACCGTGGAACCCTATTGTTTTGTTGGAAACAATTTGATGATGAACTGAGAAACTCCTAAAATATGTTGACCTTAGTCAGAACTGGTCAGAATTGGATCAAATTCCTGCATAAACATCAAAATTGTAGGCATAATTATGATGGCTATTTCAAATAACTGCAGATAAAAATCTACAATCTTTCAAATATGCATCATTGTCCCAGAGGAAATATATATTTAACATATAATTGGTCAATTTTTTCTATGTAAGTTCATTAAATATATTATCACAAAATCCTTGGACCACTCTCATGAAATTACAGAGGGTTCATTAACCACTAAATGGGAACCTCTGACTTGGTCTCTTTAGATTTTGTGCCAGTTTTTCATTGGCAATATACCAGTGTCCATGATATCTTTATTGTATATTCAACAGTGACAATATATAGAAAACAGTACTAGAGTGAGCAGATAATTAGTTGGAAAGTTAAGAAATCTAGATTTTGTTCCAATTCTGATACTAAGTATGAAAAATGGAATGACCTATTAAAAGATTAGTCTTGGAATCAGGAAAATCTAGTTCAAATTCTGCTATAGACCCTGACTAAAAATATGATTATATACAATGTTACTTAGTTGATCTGATGTTTAGTTTTGCTAATGAAAAAAAAATGAGGATAATGTCCCTAACTCTGAAGGTTGATATAAGGAATTAAATAATTTATATGAAGTGTTTTACAAACCTGTATCTATTAAATAAATGTTATCTATTTTGATTTTTAAGCTTGTGGACTCTGCCAAGTCTGGTAAGTTAATGTGTCTGGTAATTCGTTTATCTTAAAAGTTATTCCCTTATAAGTTTGTGCTTCTTCCTTTACAAATGTTTAGTGCAGGAATTTATCCAGAAATTTCAACATTAAGGAAACATAATATGGAATTAATCTAAAATATGAACTATTATTTACCATTTTTAGGAAAACAATCTGATTTTGGAATTATATACCTGGAAGGTGAGAGGAATTCAATGTGTGGTTCAATATATACCTGGGAGGACCATAATGATGGAATCCCCACAAAAGAGCCATTGAACCTTCCTGTGAATATAATAGTAAATTCACTAACTACTGAAACTTACCATTTCATTCTTTTTTAGTATTTTTTTAAAAAATTCATTCCCATGCAAAGTACACTTCCATATTGGTCTTTGTTTTAAGAGCAATCTCATATATAACTAAAACCACAGAATAAAACCATAAATACACTAAAGTGAATGAAAAACTACTTATTTAATTATTTAAGGATTTTATTTTCATCCATTAATCTGGATATTTTGTATTTTTGAATGTTTTCTTCATTTCACTTAGATTGTCATATTTATTGGGATATAATTGGGCAAAAATTTCAATTTTCTTCATTGATAGTGAATTCACAGTTTTCATTTTTAATTCTGATAATTTGATTTCCTTTCTTTTTAAAAATCAAATTAATCAATGCTCTATTTTTTTTGTCTTTTATAAAATTACTTTATTTTTTTTTGGTGGGGGAGAATATATGTAAATATTATACCTGCAAAGACTTTTTCTTCTTCACATACTTTTGTTTTTTTAATATGATTTTTTAAACATTTATTAATATTCATTTTTAACATGGTTACATGATTCATGCTCCTCCTTTCCCCTTCAACCCCCGCACCCCGCACCCCCCCTACCCATGGCCGATGCGCATTTCCACTAGTTTTGTCATGTGTCCTTGATCAAGACCAATTTCCAAATAGTTGGTAGTTGCATTGGTGTGGTAGTTTCGAGTCCACACCCCTAATCATGTCCACCCCGACCCATGCGTTCAAGCAGTTGTTTTTCTTATATGTTTCCTCTCCTGCAGTCCTTCCTCTGAATGTGGGTAGTATCTTTACCATAAATCCCTCAGAATTGTCCTGGGTCATTGTATTGCTGCTGGTACAGAGGTCCATTACATTCGATTTTACCACAGAATGTCAGTCTCTGTGTATAGAGTTCTTCTGGCTCTGCTCCTTTCGCTCTGCATCAGTTCCCGGAGGTCTCTCCAGTTCGCCTGGAACTTCTCCAGTTTATTATTCCTTTTAGC
>NC_058133.1:285277271-285331139 GCF_016433145.1 Gracilinanus agilis
TTCTTAATTACTTGCTGGAGTCTCTTTGCTAGTATTCTATTTAAGATTTTTGCATCTATGTTCATTAGGGAGATTGGTCTGTAGTTTTCTTTCTCTGTTTTTGGTCTCCCTGGCTTTGGAATCAGTACCATATTTGTGTCATAAAAGGAATTTGGTAGGACTCCTTCTTTGCTTATCATATCAAATAATTTGTATAGTATTGGGATTAGTTGCTCTTTGAATGTCTGATAGAATTCACTTTTGAATCCATCAGGCCCTGGCGATTTTTTCTTAGGGAGTTCTTTGATGGCTTGTTCAATTTCTTTTTCTGATATGGGATTATTTAGGTATTCTATTTCTTCTGCTGTTAGTCTAGGCAGTTTATATTTTTGTAAATATTCATCCGTATCTCCTAAATTGTTATATTTATTGCCATATAATTGGGCAAAATAGTTTTTAATGATTGCCTTAATTTCCCCTTCATTAGAGGTGAGGTCTCCCTTTTCATCTTTGATACTATCAATTTGGTTTTCTTCTTTCCTTTTTTTTATTAGATTGACCAGTACTTTGTCTATTTTATCTGTTTTTTCAAAGTACCAGCTTCGAGTCTTATTTATTAATTCAATAGTTCTTTTACTTTCGATTTTATTAATTTCTCCCTTGGTTTTTAGTATTTCTAATTTAGTTTTCATCTGGGGATTTTTAATTTGCTCACTTTCTAATTTTTTGAGTTGCATGCCCAATTCATTGATCTCTGCCCTCCTTAATTTGTTAATATATGCACTCAAGGATATAAATTTCCCCCTGAGTACTGCCTTGGCCGCATTCCACAGATTTTGGTAGGATGTCTCATCATTGTCATTTTCTTCAATGAAATTGTTGATTGTTTCTATGATTCCTTCTTTGACAAATTGGTTTTGAAGAATCATATTATTTAATTTCCAATTAGTTTTTGATTTTCCTGTCCAAGTGTAATGCTCTATTTTTTTAATAAAACCAACTCTAGGTTTTATTAGCTCAATGGTTCTCTTATTCTAAATTTTATTAATTCTTCCTTTAATTTTTAGTATTCACAGTTTAGGCTTTTAATGAGGATCTTTGATTTTTCCTAGTTTTTTCTTAGTTACAAGTTCAATTCATTTATCTGCTTTTTTTCTTTTTTTTGACGTAAGCATTTAGAGTTATAAATTTTCCCTTGAGTACTACTTGAGTATATCCCATAAAATTTGATATGGTGTCTTCTCATTATCATTCTCCTTAATAAAATGTTTGTTTCTAGAATTTGTTCTTTGACCCACCCTTTTTTAGCATTATATTATTTAATTTCCAATTAAATTTTATTTGTCTTTCCAGAGAGCCCAATTGAATATAATTTTAATTGCATTATAGTCTGAAAAGGATGCATTTATTAATTCTGTTTTTCTGCATTTGGTTATGAAGTTTTAATGCCCCAATACATGGTCAATTTTTGTTTAGGAGCTATGTTCTACTGAAAAGAAGCTATATTCCTTTTATTCCCATTCAATTCTCTCCAGAGATCCATTACTTTTAACTTTTCTAAGATTTCATTTACTTCCTTTACTTTCTTCTTGTTTATTTTTTTGTTGGTTTAATTTATCTATCTCTGTAAGGGGAATGTTAAGATTCCCCATCAGTATAGTTTTACTGTCTATTTCCTCCTGAATTTAATTTCATTTCTCCTTTAAAAATTTAGAGGCTATATCATTTGGTACATATATATTTAGTATTGATATTGTGAGTTTTTTAAAATTTGTACCCTGGGGACTTCATTTCCCAGCATTCTTTACTCTTCCTAGGGTTCCCTTGTCTTGTGTCCTTATATTGCACCCTGGCATGGTTTTGTTTATACATTTGCTGAAACCCACACTGTGAGGCTTTTTTACTTTGGCTCAAACCCAGTAGGCTTCTGAGTCTCTGGCTCTTTGCTCTCCTCACTAAGTTGAAGGAACCCCTTTTTCTCTCACTTTTGTTGTTACTAAATCCTATAAAATTTAAACACTTGGCATACTCATTTTCTGTTTTTCATACTGTGGCAATTTATTATAGTCCTGACTGCTGAGTGGGTAAGTGCATGATCACTATTAGAGGCTTATGAAACATAAATCACTTTAATCAGGTCCTAATTTGTGGAACTTTTATAAATTTATTTTTCCTTACTTAGTGTTTTTATGTATTTTATGTAAATAAAATTAGATATTTTATATTTCATCTAGTAGTCTTTTTCTCTTTTATTTTGATTTTTGTGATGCTTTTTATTTTATTTTTGGCATCTGATTCATATACCTCATAACTCAGCCATGTATCCCGGTATGATCTCTATATTTCTCAATTTCCTCCTCAGAGGGGAATGTATTATTAAACTATTTTGCATACTTTAATTTCTTTTCAGAGTAATTTTAGAATAAGGGACTTTCTACCTCCCAGAATCAGGAAAAGTGAACTGCTTATAGAAGGTACCATGAAGATGCCTGCAGAGGCAATACACTGCACCAAAAGATCCTGAGTGAACTTTTGGATGTGTTGAATTGAACTATGGGAGGTTGAATGCATATCATTTTTTTAAAATGTACACTTTTATGTCAAAGGGGACTGCACCCTAATTTTGTGTGTGTGTGTGTGTGTGTGTGTGTGTGTGTGTGTGTGTGCCAAAGCACCTAATATTGATTTTGTTTCTTTTTCTCTTTTGTTTACTTTTGTCCCCAGATTGTTGTAATATCCCTTGGAAACTGCAATATTTTATGTATCTTTTAGTTGAAGTTCTAAGTTTGTCTATATTTGCAGGATCCATTGGGGTGACTAATCTCCCAACAGATCCCAGGGGGAAATGTATATTTAAAAAAATTTTACCCTGGTGGATTCATTTCCCAGCATTCTTTACTCTTCTCAGGGTTCCCTTGTCTTGCATCTCTGTGTTGCTCCCTGGCGTGGTTTTGTTTATAAATTTGCTGAAACCCTCCCTGCAGGACTTTTTTTTTTCTTTGACTCAAGTGAAGCAGGTTTCTGGGTCTCTGGCTCTGCTGTACTCACTTGGCTGAAGGAACCTCTTTCTCTCTCACTTTTGTTGTTATTAAATCCTATGAAATTGAAATACTGGGAGTATTCATTTTTAGTCTTACAATATCATTTCCTTGTTAATAATACCTTTTAGCAAGATGTAATTTCCTTCCTTCTTTCTTTTAACCAGACATATTTTTGCGTTAGCTTTTTCTGAGATCATGATTGCTACTTTTCACTCTTTTGCTTCAGATGATGCACAATAAATTGTGTTTCCTCCTCCTCCCTCCCCACTTACTGTTACTCTGTGTGTTACCCTGCCTAAAATGTGATTCTTATAAGCAACATATAGTAGGATTCTGGTTTTTAATCCACTCTTCTATCTACTTCTATTTTATAGGTGGGTTCCTACCATTTACATTCACTATTATTACAACTGTAAATACTTTTGCAAGAAGCCATTTTGGACCAGGATAGTTGCCAGTTACTGAGTTGGAACACAGAATTCAGGGGTGGCGTGAGCTAGCATGAGACCAAAAAGTCTGTTGAGATGAGCCTATAAATTAAGAGAGATTTCTAGCTTAAGGGTCTCAATCTGGAGATACAGTGGGAGAGTAGGCATCTCAGGATTGTCTCTTAAACTAGGTTAACTTATATCTCTTAGGATTAGTTACCTAAGCTGCTCACTACTCATCCAGTGCTTACAGCATCCAGCTTTAAACATCATCATCAACAATATACAAATCTGCTGAATATTAACAGGAAGATCAACTCTTAAATCAAATCAACCTGAACTGAGCTAAACCATCAAATAATCAGTGTCAGGCCTTAGGCCTTGCCAAGGCAATCTATCTGGCAGGCTTCAGGACATCAGCTTCTCCTGAAAACTTCAGAGGATTTAATATAACTTTGTTAGTTAGACAAGGTTTTAGGATTTATCCCTTATCCCTCTTTCCTCAATATTTCAACCTATCCTCTCCCTAATCATGTTTCCTATCATTAAATAAGTTAATAGAAAGAAAGTGGTACTGACCTGTTTTGTACTGAAGATTCCAAGGGGAAGTTGTCATTTAAAACTTCTCCTTTATATCATCAAAATTATCTAAGAGCTTATTGATCTTCTGTTATTGGGATCATCAAATTGAAGTCAGAATTAACATCCTTATTGTTGAAGTTTCTTAATTTTGAATTCATTTAAAGAACTTAGTTCATATAGCACTGACAGTTGAGGAAAATCATCTACTTCCTCATCGATCAGTTGTAAAAGGTGGAATCAATTGAATGAAGTGTCCTGTCAGCTGATTCATCACAAACCACATCCAGCTGCAGATTCACTGATACTTATTTGAAGCAAATTCATTTACCTTCTAAACAGGAGGATTCAAAACCTCCTCAACAGCTTCATTTACCACCTTTTACACAGCCAACTGTGTATTCACCTCCATCTTATTTTCCCTTTTTGATTCTGCACTTTTTCCTTTCACTCTGTCCCTCCTCAGTGATGTTTTGCTTTTCATCCCCCTACCTATTCCCCTCTCCTTCCTATTATTACCCCTCTTCCATTGTTTTATTCCCTTCCTACTTCTCTATAGGATAAGATAGGATTGTGTATACCTTGTGAATATTGTCTTTGTTCCCTCTCTGAGTCAGTTATAATGAGAGTAAAATTAGAGCATTTCCCATCACCACCTTCATCCTCCCATCCACTATAATAGTTTTTCATGCCTCTTTAGGTGAGATAAGATAATTTACCCAATTCCATTTCTCCCTTCCCTTTTCTCTCAATACAATTCTCTTTTCACCTCTTGATTTTTTTTGAATATCATATCATCCTAATTAGTTTACTTCCACACCCTCTGTCTAAGTATACTCCTTCTAATTGCTCTGATACTGATAAAAAATTATAAATTACAAACATCCTCTTTACAAGTAGGAATACATACAGTTTGACATTATTGAGTCCCTTAAATTTTCTTTTTCCTTATTTACCCTTTCAGGCATCACTTATGTCTTGACTTTGGACATCTTATTTTCTGTTCAGGTTGAACTTTTTTATTATCAGGAATGCTTATAAATCTTCTGTTTTATGGAATTATCATTTTTTCTCAAGAAATAATGTACCCAGTTTTGCTGGGTAGATGGTTCTGGGTTGTACATGTAGATCTTTCAGTTCTGAAATATCAGATTCAATGACTTCCAATCCTTTCATATGGAGGCTCATAAGTTCTTTGAAATATTGACTCTAGCTTCATGGTAGCTATTATTATTATTTCTTTCTGAGTATTTGCAATATTTTCTCCTTGGTTTGGGACTCATGAATTGAGCTATTATATTTCTGGGAATTATAATTTGATATATTTTCTGGAGGTGATCTGAGGATTCTTTTAATTTTTGTTTTACTGTCTTGTTCAAAAATATCAGGGCAGTATTCTTTGATAATTTCTTGTATTATGATGTCCAGGCTTTTATTTTTTTCTTGATTATGTCTTTCAGGTAGTCCAATAATTCTTAAATTGTCTCTCCTGGATCTATTTATAGGTTCAGTTATATTTTTCATTGAGATATTTCCCATTTTTATGTTTTTTCTTTCAATTTTCTTTTATTGTTCCTTCATTTTTGATAAAATCATTAGTTCCTAATTACCTAATTTTAATTTTTAAGCAATGATTTTCTTCCATTAGCTTTTATGCCTCGTTTTTCATTTCCCCTATTTCTTCTTGAATTACTTTCATTTCTCTTCCCCATTTTCCCTCTGTTTCACTTAATTTTTGAAATTCTTTTTGAGTACTTTCAGAATCTGAATACAATTCATATTTCTCTTTGAATCTTTACTTTCACTGTACCTTTCTGTGTTTGTGCTTTGTTCTTTGTCTCTCCAAAATTTTTCTATGATTAGGTGAGGTTTTTATGATTCCTCATTTTCCCAGGTTTTTTTTTCTTGACATTCATTTTTTTTTCAGGAAGGAAAAGGCACTCTCTTAAACTTAAGATCTGCCTTGTTGCTACTCTTAGCCTTATTTCTGGAATTTTTTCAGTACTTTCAAGGTGGTATGATGGCCTTTGGCTGGGAACTCTAAAAGCCACTTCCCACTGTTGATCCATTGCCTTCCCCCACAATGCTGATGGTTGAAATTGTAGCCTCAGGCTTAGGCAGGGGCTATTGATCTCACTTTGGCCTTGATCAGGCTGGTACATTGTGGAGTGACTTGTCCTAGGGCTCTATGTTGAACTTTGGTAAGGGCTAGCTAGGTCTAGGTTCCCATAGGTCAGCACCTTACTCCTTGTTGTAGTCTCCTGCTGATTTGCTCCCTTCTTACATCAGTGACCCAGATACTCTCTGCCTGCCTATCTTTAAAGTTGTTCTCTACATGAATGTTGCTTCATTCAATTTTTTCATTGGGTTTTTCAAGCTTGTATTAATTTTTTGATATTATTATAAGATTGGTTGGATAGAATTCTCATGGTGCTTTTCAGTTTCCTTGCTTCTCCTCTGCCATCTTGCCTCTGGCTCCCCATTAGACTCTTAGGAAGTTCTAATTGTTAAGAAGTTTTTCTTTATATCAAATCAAAATTCCAACCCTATAACTTCTAACGCTTTTATTTCTGTCTTCTTAATCTAAGAAAAAAAACTTTTATTCCTTTATTAACATGACAGTATCAGATATTATATCCACATAAAACTTTTATTATCCCTGCTTGGTACACATAGATATTTCAGTGGATTCTATTATGGCATTTTTAACCATCTTTGTTAGCTTGTTCTGAACATGCTTGGGCTACTCCACTTTTTGCACAATTTACTCTGAGTAGGTATATACCTTGGACTCCATCTTCATCTGTCCCATTTCAAGGGAAAAAGGGACAATGAAATTTAGGGAAATATGTAGCAACGAAATAATGTTGTATTAAATAATTCAAGACTCTATAGATAATTGACTGACAACACAAGAGAGAATATATGAAACCCAAATCCCTAAATATGAAATTGGCTCACAAGGAATAACTCTAAGAAAGACACTTGTGAAGACAGAATGAAAATTAAAATATTTTATGAAAGACCACAATAGCAAAAATATATATTATACTCTAAAGGAAAATGAACCAACATTCTCTAGTCAAAGAAGGAATTCTGTGGATTTATCAAAGATAATGGAACAATGACAAGTTTTATTTATCATGCTACTAAAATGAAATAAAAGTTTAGCAAAGCAATTATGCAAAATATTCCCAAATGCCATAATTTTCCATTTTTCTTATGAATATAAAGTTTTCAAATAATGAAATTCATGATATTAGTGATTATATAAAAACACCCCAAAATGCTACTAATTAAATAAATACCAGTTAAAATGACTCTGAAGTTTACACACACTTATCAGAGTGGCAAAGTTTACAAAAGTGGGAAATTATATGTTTTAGAATATCTTTTGAGGGAAAAATCATGCTAAATTCATTAATGGAACATTCTCTTGAATTGTGGATTATTTAAGTGAGTTTTTAAGACAACATTGAACTATACACCAAAAGTCATTAAAATATGTTTTTTGACCAAGTTTCTCTGTGATACAGTTTACTTATGCCTAATAAGATTAAAGAAAGAAAAGAAGAACTCATTTGCAAAAATATTTATAAGAACTCATGTTGTAGTACAAAAAAATTGGAATTTTGGAGGAATGGCAAAATGAATTAGAGTACGTGAAGTTAGTTCAATTATGTAATGCCATAAAATGTTAAAATATTCAGTTTCAGAAGAAAATGTGATGACTTCTTTGAATTGATATAGAATAATGTAAGTAGAACCTGATGATATTCTAAAGAAAAAAATCTTTGAGAAATTTTAGTATGATGATCAATATAATGATCAATCATACTGGCAGTGGACCTATGTTGAAGTTTTCTATCTACTTTCTAGCAGAGTGATATTATAATATGTTAGGTGAATGTAGAATAGTATACCTGTCAGACCTATGGGGAAGGGAAGAATTTAAGACCAAGCAAGAGAGAGACAACATTACAAGATGTAAAATTAATAATTTTGAATATATTAAATTAAAATGTACAAACAAAATTAATGGAACCAAAATTGGAAAGGAAGCAAGGAAGTGGGAAAAAATTGTAGCATAATTTTCTGACAAAGGTCTAATTTCTCAAATATTTAAGGAACTAAGTCAAACTTACAAGAAATCAGGACATTTCCTAATTGACAAATGATCAAGGGATATGAATAGGTAGTTTTCAGATGAAGAAATCAAAATAAAAAAATATATTTTTAAAAAGATAGAGAAAACAACAAATTGAATCATTGAGCCATTGTTCATGTCCTAAAGAACTAGACCTAGGAGTAAGGTCAATCACTTATGAAAATTAGGAGTCTGTTACAATTGACTTGATTGTTAAGAAAGAGTCCAATAATAGGTCACTTCTAAGAATATGTCAGAATCTATGTTTGTTTTTTCTGACAATTCCAATCTATGGTGAGAATGATAATCTTAATGGGGTGGAGGTGTTGCTTCTAGATACAGTAGTCACCTCCTCCTTCTATTATATACTTTATTTCTCTTTCCTTATAGTAGACACAGACCAATGGTTCTCTTAAGTGAACTGTGCTCTCCTTGGATTAAAGAAGAATAAACTCTCCTGCTCTGATTCCCTAGCCACTACTTCAGACTAATTGAAAGCATAGCACACACAAATCATTACATCATTATAGGATTAAAGAATATGAGGTTACAATGGAATTGCTTGTCAGCTCTGGGAGGGAGGGGAGGAAAAAAATGGGGAGGGGATCATGAATCATGTAACCATGGACAAATATTCTAAACTTTAAAAAGGAAATAAAAAAGAAACTAAAAATAAAAAAAAATAGTAAAGTATTTCCTGCCATAATAAGAAAAAAAATGAATGTGAAATTAAAGTTACACTAGAGGTTGTTTAGTCTAGCTCCTACATTTTACACATAAGGAAATTGAGGTCAAGGAGGTTAGTGATTTTGCCTAAGGTCACACAGATTGTAAATGGTAGAGCTAGGATTTGAACTCAATTTTTCCACAGCAATGTGCTAAGTTAACTAGAAGAGACTGCAGGACTTAGAGATATATTCTAGTGAATGTTAGGGAAAAGTGAGAGGAATACCCTCTGCTATAGACATGATCCATCTGTACCACTTTGTACCCATATGCCAAAATGCTCAGTGACAGTATTGGCCTTCAATCTGTATTTCTGTGTAACTGGGTCTTACTTCACTTTAAGCTTAAATCATTTTACATGTAGAGTAGGACATAATACTATGTTGTTTTTTTCCTCAGGAAGGAATTATATAACTTCATCTACTCTATTCAAGACTTATCATCACTGAGACCCTAATATAAGTGAGATTATTTTGAAACAAGGTCCCTTCATTATTTCTGCGAACTAAGTCCCTTTGGCCAGAAGCCAAATGAATCATGCCACAGCGGTTTATGTTACTGTAATGTTTCAGTATACACATTAGCAGTGTTTGCCTATTTTTAACATTTAGCGAGGTGTTATTTACTGTCTTTGATGCCAGTGGGAAAGATTTATCTCACCAACTTATAGCACATCCTGAAATTATCCTGTCCTACATGCAGGATGTATGTCAACTTAATTGGAATTTACAAATAACAAGAGACGACAGCTGTCAAGCATCTGCATCAGGAAAAGAATAGCATAATTTGAGAAGGAATGATAAGTTAGCTATTTTCCCCTCAATGGCATCAGTAAATAACCTATCTCTAGGTAACATGGATTACATGCATAAATATTCATAATTATACAAAGCAGAAGTTTCAAATTCTTCAACTTTCAGATAAAACTACACACACAAACATACACAAACTCTCTTGGGTTTCTGAAATGTCAAGCGGCCCTTCGTGTGAATTGGATTTCAAGAATTAGTGACATGAGAGAAATATATAAAAGAAAAGTAGGATAAGCAAAAGTAAATTTTTTGTATACCAAATGCCAAATACTCTTGTTGCCTGTACTCCAAATTCAGGCAAAGGTAGTTTTGTGGGTCAAGACAGGTCTTTTAGTGGGATCTTTCAAAGCCCATCTTATACACAACCATCAAACTTCACCTGTGACAACTTTGAGTCAGTTGCCTCAAGAGTGTGCTATGCTTGAACAGAATTCACCCTAAAAAGACTGTGCCATTAGATATTGGAGGCATCCTTAATCTTTTGCTTATCAGATTTTTCATATCCTTGCTCACTTTGATTGGGTTTTATTCTGTGATCTGTGATCTGTGACTGCTCCTCAAAACATCCTCGCTTCTAGGGAAGTTCTTTCAAAGGAAGGAAAAATAAGCTTCTAAGGGAAGGATTCACAATCTCCATTTGAGAAGGTTTGAGTGAAAAACATTGGTCACCTTCCTCACATCCTGTCTCCCTCTGAAGTCATGTGCCTGTTGTGTTACTGTGGATTTGGAAACAGAATTTCTGGTTTGGAGATTGCTCCAGCTACTCCCTCTGTGACCATAGCCAAGCCATTTTTGACTTTCTCACATCACAGTTTCATCATCTATGAAATTAGAGGGTTGAACTAGAGGACTGCAGAAGTCCCTTTTAGTTCTCTTTCCTATTATTATTTTCTGAGCATGAGAATCTCTTCCTACTGGGGAGTATAATCTCCTTCAAAATATTCTGAGTGTGAGTAAATGGAATGCCAGAGTCTAATTACTCTGACTGATAGTTCTCTGCTCTCCAAAGGTTAAATAACAAAACAAAGGAATGATTAACCATCTCAAAGAATGAGAGGTGCTCATACAGAGCGACCACATCAATTATGATTCCTTAAGCAATTATTTCTTCCTAATGGTTGTAGAGAAAATATAGAACAGTTGTTCATAGTTTTAGTTTATCTTTACTGAAGCCAAAAAGATAAGCAGTGAGACAAGATGGGCCTTATTACTCAGACTTCTTATTTTCAGAAGGAAGTAAAGGACAGAGTACTGGATTTGGAATCAAAGGACCTGGGTTAAAGTTGTTGGTCTACCACTTAACTCCCTTTTTTCCTTAATTTTTTCCTCTCTAAATTAAGGAAAGTTGAATCAAATGATCTCTTAGGTGCCAGGAGGTAGTATAACTATCATCTATGAGGTTCCATAAGGACAAAACCTCTTTTTGGAACCCCTAAATGATGTTCTTGGTCTTTAATGAGAACCAAGAGGATCCTGGATTAATTGTCAAAGCAAAACCAAAGACAAACAAAAGAAATTAAAATAAAAGTAAAATAAAACCCTAAATGAAAACATGTTATAGAGGAAAGAACACTGAATTGAAGCTCAAGAATTCAGCCTACAATTCCCTCCTCTGCCATTTACTAGTTGTGTGACTGTGATCACATCATCTCTTTGATCTTCAGGTTCCTCGTCTAGAAAATAAGGATAATCTATACTTATACTGATGGCTAGTGAAGATGATTATGAAAAAAACACTTTGTAAACTGGAAAATGCTATAGTAAGTATGTATACTACCAGAGACCCAAGAACATTTTGGCAGCTTCATCCTACAAAATGGATAAAGTGGCCAAATTAGGTTAATCCCAACATCAATCCATTCCAAAATCCAAATATCCAGTGAAGATATTTTGCTGTCCAAATTTCTTTGGTTTTCTAGAGTACTTAACTTATATAATCATATTTCTTAATGAATCTCCTTAATTCAACTGAATTAACTCATTATCTAACATTCTATACATCCATCCATTTAATTCAACTCATCACTTTTTCCCTACAATGCCCCGAATACCTTAACATTTAACTCCATGCAATGTCTAAAACCCGCCCCTTTAACTTTCTCCTAGAGATGCACACCAAAACCACTTTACTGAGGCAATATTCCTTTTTTTCTCAGAAGACATTATCATAAAAACCTCATGGTTTGTTTCTATACCCTTCTCACATTTCATGTCACCAATATACTCATTAAAATTTTTGTTTTACCTGGTGGAATTGGGACCAAAAACAGAATTAAAAGCAGTAGTAAGGAAATAATCTTCATGACAGAAGGTGTTACTCCAAAAGTCAGCCAGGCCAGAGAGCAGATGGAGATCCTTTATAAGAGGAAAGCCAAGGTACATCCTTTTATATTTCTTCCCTGCAGTGTTATGAGTTGAACCAATCATGTATATCAAAAGTTGACTCACGTTCTGTTTAGCAATGCCCCAGGCAAAAGTGTAAGAATTTGCTTTCCTCTTCAACAGAAAATATGACAGACCAATGTCATCTCAACATAGCATGCTTTTCAGTTTCACAGTTTTGTAGGAGTTGTTGGGCCATGGTATATTATCAATAAATCAACCAACAAGCATTTATTAAGTAACTATAATAGGTCAGACACTATGTTAGCATTAAGGACACAAAGATGAAAATTAAGCAGTCCTTGTTCTAATGAAGATTATTTTTTGACAAGAGAGAAAATATATACATGTCAAAGTATGTATAAAATATGAAAAAAATAAATACAAAGGAGTTAGATAGGGGCTGAGAAAAGAGATACAAGAAGTCTTTAAGGAAGGGCTTTATGCAGAAGGTGGGTTGAATTTGAGCTTTGAATGAATGTAAGGATTCAAAAAGGTGAGGGTAAATAGTGTATTCTAGCCATGAGAATAATTCTCTGAAGGCATAGAAGGAAGAAATGTAATATTATGTGGGATGAATTGATCAATAAATAAATATTTATTAAAAGCTATATGTCAGGCACTATCTTAACTGCTAGAGGTACAAGATAAAAGCGATAAAAGCAAAATGCAGACCCTGCCCTCAAGGAAATCACAATTCAGTGGGGTAAACCCTATATGAACAAATATAGACAAAACAAGCTATTTATAGGCTAAATGGGAAATTGTTTAACAGAGGGAAGGCACTTGAAGTAATTGGGTTTTGGAAAGACTTTCATGAAAAAATAGAATTTCAACTGGAACATAAAGGAAACTAAAGACATCAATAGATGGAGTTGAAGAGGGAAACTATTCCATGTATGGAGGACAAACAGAGAAAGTTCCCAGAGCTAATAGTGTCTTGTTGGTGGAACAGACAAGGGGCCAGTGTCACAATGACATGAAGAGTGCATGTTGAGGAGTAAGGTGTAATATGATTGGAAAAGTAAGAAGGGGCTATTTTCTGAAAGGTTTTGAATGCCAAACAAAGCATTTTGGAGTTGATTGTGGAGACAATAGGGAACCATTGGATTTCATTGACTAGGGGTTTAACATTATACATCTTGTGATTTAAGAAAATTACTTCATTGGCTGAAGGGAGAATGGAGTAGAATGGGTAGATAAGATGCAGGCATATCCAGGATAAGGCTATTACAATAGTCCACCTAGAGATAAGGTGATAAGGGTCAGCACAAGAGTGGTGGCAGTGCCAGAGGAGAAAAAGGGGTATAAATTTTGGCTGAACCATAGAGTGTTTATAGGAGAATAATGTATAAGTCTGGAAAAATAGAAAAGAAGCCAGACTTATAAAGTTTGCTACAGGCAAAGAAAAAAGTTTACATTTGTTCTAAGATTTAATAAGGAGTCATTGATATTTATTGAGGGATGTCATAAATATACTCCTGTTTTTGAAAATAAATTACTTTGGCAGCTGTGTGAGTAAGGATCTGAGGGGAAGAGGTTTAAGACTGCAAGGCCAATCAGGAATTTATTTCAATAATCAGTAAAAAAAGGATTGGGAGAGGTCATTGAAATAGATGATCATATATGGGTCATTGTGTGTACAGCGTACCATTAAACGTGAAAAAAAAAGAACTCCGTATCTAGCAGGGCCAGTTTTGTCTCTCCAAAATCATTTATGAAAAAGGCTTAGGCTGTTGGGTCTTGAACTCCTCAGCATGAGAGGAGACTCAGGTCCTTTGAGATGTAGGCTTCAAGTAAACTGTCAACAGAAGGAAGGGAATCAATGAACCACAAAGGAAAATAAGGGGACAACATGGAATTACCAGAGTTCTCAGGAAGAAGAAAATGTATAGTTCTTGCAAATAATCAGCTAAATCAAAAGGGAAACCCATCAGAAAGAAATTTGACCTCCATATCTAGGAAAAAAGTTCAGGTATCTATAAATGAAAGCTTCAAAACAAATTAAAATGATCCAACACATGATAGAGGACTCTATGTAATTTAAGGAGAACATGGGACATACCACAGTGTTCCTGAGTGATTTTAAAAAGAAATAGGAATCATGAGTATACAAAAATAATAAGCAGAATAGAAAAAACTGGAAGGTGTAATGACAAGTCTCCCCAGAGAAACAAAAGAGAGAAAATGGAGTAGGAATGCAAATAAATAGAAATGAAGGACATTTAGAAGAGAAGCAAAACACAATCATATTAAAACAAAATATCCTCTCATTGTCTTCAAAACATACTGATGATGTATAGAAACAACCTGAGAATTATCAGTCTCTCAGAAGAACAAAACAGGACAAAAACCTTTAATAACAAAATGAAGAAAATAATGAAAGAGAATTGGTCAGAATTTCTGAATATTGAAAATGGAATTCCACTTTAAAAAAATTACAGGTTACCTCCAGAATAAGAATGGGTTTTAGAGAAAAGATGAGAAGTTTTTATTTTTATATTCCTATAGGACTTCAAGTTAGAAATATCAATAGGAAATTGGTGATATAAAACTGAAGCTCAGAAGAGAGACAGACTGGATTATGGATCTGAAATTCATTTGCACAGAGATGATAACTAAATACATGTAAGCTGTTGAGTTCATTAAGACTAAATACAGAGGGAAGCTGGGTAGCTCAGTGGATTGAGAGCCAGGCCTAGAGACAGGAGGTCCTAGGTTCAAATCCGGCCTCAGACACTTCCCAGCTGTGTGACCCTGGGCAAGTCACTTGACCCCCATTGCCAACCCTTACCAATCTTCCACCTATAAGTCAATACACAGAAGTTAAGGGTTTAAAATTAAAAAAAAAAAGACTAAATACAGAGAGAAGGTCTAGATAGAACCTTAGTGAATATTTATATCCAGTTAAGGGACACAACATGGATGGCAATCCAGTGAATCCCCATTAGCTGATACATGAATATTTGAGTCACTTCCTCTTGATTATGAAACAGCTAGAAAGACATGAATAAATCACAGAACCAGAGGAGACATAAGGTTTCTGGGTTCTGTTCTAGAAATTTGACTGTCTCCATTATTCGAGTCAGCCTTTATTATTAAAACTCATTATCTCCTTAAACATAAGTTATAGAAACAAACACATATGAGGTACCTAAAACATGCAAAGTATTGTTGAGGTAACACAATAAAACATATGCCATTGTTTCAAAATTTTTGTATTCTAATTGGGAAAATATCTTTTATATGCAAAAACAAATTGCCCCAAAAGTAAAAAACATAATGTTATACACTGTAGTAAGTACTTCATGGGATTATTATTAATATTTTCCCCAAAAGCCCTCCCTCAGTCCTACTTTATCTTAATAACTACCCTTTTAAATCATCTCCAGTTTGTCACACACACACACACACCTTGTATGTGCATTTTTATATAGTTCTTTGCATGTGTCTCTCCCATTAGACTATGAGTTCCTTGGCAGTGGGGACTGGCATGAGTGTGTGGTTGTGCTTATTTGTTTTGCTTTTTGTTCTATTCTGCTCAATTTCTTTTAACCTTTCTATGGTTTCTGTTACACAACAGGTGCTTAATAATGATTTTTGAGTGACTGATATACTTCATCATAATGGTCATCTAATCCTATAGTTACCAGAACTGGGTTCTAAACAGTCATTCATGAGTGATTATTTGTGTTCCACTTAAACTCCTCTACCAGTGATGGTGAACCTATGGCCTGGGTGCCAAAGATGGCAAACAGAGCACTCTCTGTGGGCATGCATGCCTCCCTGCCCCCAGAGGTGGTTACTAGAAAGGCAGAGAGATTCAGTTTGAGCTGCTCTGTTCCCCCACTCCACTATGCCTGATGACATTTTTTCACACACCCCCACCCCTCTGCCAAGCAGCCCATTGGGAGAGCTTTCTCCCTCCCTTGTGTTGGGTAAGGGGGAAGAGGCAGGGCACCCCTGGCCCAGCACTTGGTGACAGGGAAGGGCATGACAATCCATCTCTAAAAGGTTTGCCATTACTGCCCTATACTGACAGGAAACTTACTACCTCTTAAAAAGAGCCCATTCCTATTTTTGGTCAGCTTTCATCATTAGGAAGTTCTTCCTTTTGTAGAGCTTTAATATTCCTCCCTGCAATGCTTTCTAGTTCTACCATATAAAACAGATAAAATAAGGCTTCAGTATATTGAAATTCAAAATTTTAAAAGATGAATGTTAAAAATTATTTTGCACATAATTGTGGAAAATAAAAAAATATATTTAAATAAGGAGAATTCAGTGAAGATGGGGACTATCACTGCCTTACTATAATTTTAAAAAATGATAGCAATAAAAATGTAAAAAAATAAAGTATTAATCTCAAAGAATAAGAGAAAAGAACCCACTAGGCTCCTTAATGTTCTTGCAGAAAGCACTTCGTCTTCCAGTTTCATCTATCTTTACTGTTTATCCCTTGCACTTGGAATTCTATCTCTCCTCTTTTTTCCATTCAGGTTTCTCTGATTCAGGTCCCTCTCAGTCAAAATCTGAATTTCTACATGAATTTTTTCCCAATCATTTTTAATGTTAATACCTTTCTGCTACAATTTAAAAAATTATCCTCTCTATGACTTATTTTTTATAGATGTTTGAATATTATTTCTGTTTTTTTTATTACTATAAGCTCCTTGAAAGCAGGCACTTTTGAGGTTCTTATTGTTTTTCCTTTCTTTACAGTATCTGGTACATAGCAAGTGCTTAAAAAATGCTTGTTGACTTGACTATATATAACTCTCCTTTCACATAATAGCCCTCCAAAAAAGTGAAAGCATCTATCATGTGTACTGAAGCTCTCTCTTCTTCATGCTGACATTCCCTGGTTTTTTCAACAGATCCTTTTGTGATATGGTTTCTATTCTTTTTTCATTCATGCTACTCAGCTCTGTACATTCCCATGCTTGTCAATTATTATAAGCAACTAAGTAGAAGTGCCTACCTCACTAAGCTGTTGTGAAGATCAAATGAGGGAAAATTTATAAAGTTTTTAACACAATGCCTGATACAGTATAGGTATTATATAAATTCTAGCTAGCTAGTAGTAGTAGTGGTTGTAGTAGTAGTAGTAGTAGTAGTAGTAGTAGTAGTAGTAGTAGTAGTAGTAGTAGTAGTAGTAGTAGTAGTAGTAGAAGTAGTAGTAGTACATTTGAATCTCTTATTTCAGTTATGTAGGACATTTTAATGTGAAAGTGTTCAACAAGACATATGAATAATTTATTGAAAATGTTTAGTCTCATAAAATTTTTTGAAGGTACTAAAAGATCTCAAATTGCCTATATTCACATAATTAGTTTGTGTTAAAAGCTGAACTTGAAAAAGTTTCTTTTTTTTTAATGAAAAAAAGTTTTTGATCCTAAAGAGCTGCAACTTCATTATCTACTTTTCAAAGGTCTTCACCTGGGGCCTGTGACCTTTTTGTTATTTTTTAAAGGGCTATATTTTAAAATATCAAAATCATCAGCTTTAGTTAAAACCAAATATATATATATATTTTAAGCATTTAAACACTTTTTGTTTCAAATTGGGAGTCCATAAGCTTTATCAGAGTGCCAAAATATCCTATAAGACAAGGAAAAAAACTTATACTACACTCTGCTGTATTTCAGATAGTCAGTAAGGGTTCGAAAATTTAATTCCCAGACAAAAAAGAAAATATTCCACGTGTGTATATATAGTATGTATTATTATATTATCTATTTGACCTTACTTGTATACTAAATATATGTACATACATATGTGAAATGAATATGTATGTATATGTGTGTATGTGTATATATGGATGTGTGTATGTGTTTGTTCTTGTTCAGTTGGGTCTGACTCTTTGTGACCCCATTTGAGATTTTCTTGGCAACAATACAAGAATGGTTTGCCATTTCCTTCTCCAAATTGTTTTACTGATAATGAATTGACTCAAACAGAGTCAAGTGACTTGCACAGTGTCATATAGCTAGTATGTATCTGAGGCCAGATTTTAAATTCACAAAGATGAGTTTTCCTTGCTTCAGGTCCAGAATTCTACACACTGAGCCACCTAGTTGTGTGTGTGCATATATATATATATCTATATATCTATATCTATATCTATATATAGATATAGATATAGATATATAGATATATATATATATGCACACACACAACTAGGTGGCTCAGTGTGTAGAATTCTGGACCTGAAGCAAGGAAAACTCATCTTTGTGAATTTAAAATCTGGCCTCAGATACATACTAGCTATATGACACTGTGCAAGTCACTTGACTCTGTTTGAGTCAATTCATTATCAGTAAAACAATTTGGNTTGATTTCATCTACTAAGTATCAGTATTTTGAAAGGTTTCTATTTTGTATATTTTAGAGAGTGAATATTTGGTTTAGGAATACCCATTAAAAATGTTGTTCTCAAGTTTATGCAGGCAAATAAAATGTCTAGATGATGATGGCCAATTGTTTCACATATAAAAATGCCTCACTTCCACTATACTTTATCAGTTCATTTCTCATGGCTATTGTAATTTTATATCATTATCTTGAAAAATAATAGGATTATTTTATTGAATTGAGATGAATGTGATTATTTTTCATATTATTCTTTCATTCTCATCTTTTTGGATAGGATTCATTTTGATATCATCCTGGCATAGGAAACTTACCACATTTTTATTTTGAATGTTCTATACACTACTTTGTAGGTAGCTTTAAAAATTTAATATTATTAGTAGTATTCCTAATATTTTTAATTTTACAATAGCTCTATTACTATTACTTGGGTTTTCATTATTTTTGTTATTTTTTTGTTTTGTTTTTCAGTGATAGTCTCCTGTAACAATAGACCCAAACTTTGGATTTGGAGGGAAATTGGAATAGGTGAAAAAAGAGGCAATTGGGTCTGGAAGGAGAGGTAGACTACAGAGAGAAGACAATTTTGAAAACCAGCAAAAGTGCATTAAGTGCCAAGTTGTTTGTAAGGTGACAGACTCAGAGGTGACAATGGAAGGTAAGGAGATAAATATATACACATATACATATAAATTTGTATGTTAACATAGTTATTAATAGAATAGAATAGCAATATTGAATAATTCAGGATGGTCAATACATAATGAAGCAGAAGAGCTGAATGATTATTTGAGAAAAGATAATGGAAATTCTCTCTAGACTTTAACTTTGTACAGATTACTGTCAAAAAAAGTCTAAGAAATTAAATTTAAACCTTCTTAGACTAGTAGAAGTGATGTAAAGGACATTAATCCCAGGAATCTTGGGCTATTTATTCTGGATCCTTTCAAAATGGAATATGAGTCTTCTATTTCTATGACCAAACTTGTGGCAATTATACGCCCTAGGCCCTTCCCTACCAGCATAGAACTCTGTGTCCCTGGATGAATCTCAGTTTAGATATCAATGTTCAGAAAACATTAAAAAATCAATTATCCTCAGCTACTGAAGTGAGTATACTGGAACATGAGATCCCTGGAGACCCTAATGCCATTTAATGACTAATATTATAACAGTGATATGTTATTTTAATTACATCAGAGACAGAAACATATTTTTGTAAAGCTCTCATAAGCTTACAAGGTGTGATAAATCATCAAAAGTGCATTGACCCCTCTTCAATTGAGAGCATGATGCCAAAGGGGATACTGAAGTACAACACATAGCCCTTCTGTTCAAAGAGCGAATATTCTTGTTTGCTAAGAGAAAATCAGTCAATAAGTATTTATTAAGTATTTAATATATGCCAGAGACTGCACTAAGGTCTGGGAACATAAAAAGAAAGATTAAGAAAGACAATCCTTGATCTTAAAGAATTTGTATTCTAATGGCTGATGATTACATATACAACAAGGTTTAAAGTGTGGAGAGAGAGAGAGAGAGAGAGAGAGAGAGAGAGAGAGAGAGAGAGAGAGAGATAAAGAGGGATATGATTTAGAAATCATAGAAATAAAAAAAATAGTACAAAACCAGATAATTAAACATGAAAACACAAATTTCTAGAATAACTGAAATTTTATGATTTACAAACATTATTTTATCCAAGCCTCCAAACAGTATTATCAGTGAGCTAGAAATTTCAGTTAGTAGCTCCATTTTACAACTGAGAACATAAAACCTTAAAGAAGCTAAGTGACTTTCCTGTGATCACAGCATTGGAATGGGTTGGACATGATATTGAGACCTGTCTTCATTCTTCCAAGTCCAGCACACTATTAAATATCATAAATATGAGCAAGGTAAAATGTAATTAGTGCTAAATGAGGGTCACAGGTACTATGTGATCCAGGATCAAAGATGAGGAAGAGTTCAACTAGGAGTGGCAATTCCAAAGGAGGTTTTACATAATGTATAATACTTGAGAGGTTGGGATTTGAACTATTTTAATTATTAGTTCTGTGACCTTGGGCAAGTCACTTAAATGGTAATGAAGGAAAAGATTTTCCCAAAGGCTTTGTTCAACCCCAAATCTATATTCCTAAGAAATGAGAATCGAAATAACATTAGTATTCAGATAAGTGGAAAGTAGAAACAATCTATGCAAAAGAATAAAGGTGGAAAGGTTTCAGTGATTGAATACATCAGGCTGGCTAAATTTGATGTAGGATAATAATGACATGGTGCAATGTTTTGTTTTGTTTTAATTTTATTTTATGTTTAAATAAAGTTTTTTTTAAAGTAATCTATAGTTTTGCCCAACATTACTTGCTCTCTTCCTCACAGAGAATCATCCCATGTAACAAATTATACTGTTTGAAAGCAAAAAGAAGATAAAATTCAGCATGCCTGATCAATACATGAAAAGTATCTAAAATATGTAATTGTGAAATACTTGTGGACCTCCCACTTCTGAAAGGAAAGGATAGAGATTTGCCAATGTATCTATATCTCTTTCAAAACATGCTAGTTACTTAATTTTTTAAATTCACTTCTGATGTATATGTGTGCGAGGTCAGGGATGAGGGGAGTTGTTCTTTCAACTAACATCATGTTAGCCATTGTGTATATTTATTCTTCACTCTGTTTTACTACATTAATTCTTTTAGGTATTTCTTTATTTCTCTGTATTAATCACACATAATTTCTAATAACATACATGTACTAGAATTTGCTTAGCCCATTATCCAATGGATGGGTATTTTCTCTGTTTCCAATTCTTTGTTATTTTAAAAAGTGAAGCTTTAAGTAAGTTGCTATATAGGGGCATTCTTTTTATCAGTGACCTCCTTGGGAAGTAAACCTAATGGAATCTCTGGGCAAAAAAGAAATGACCATTTTACTGTCTTTATTAGCAGGTTTCAATCCTTGATTTCCAAAATGGCTCTATTGATTACACTATTGTGCCTATACTTCCATAATAACTCCAATATCAACTTTAGTCCAATGTTTAGTGAGTAGCATTATTTAAATGGCAAGCTTTCAAATGAATAACCATATCAGCCCTTAATAGGAATAATAAAAGTCCACACTTGAATATGTTTTAAGGTTTGCAAAGCTGTTTATTATATTACCTCATTTGATCTGTACAACAATGAGCTGAGATGAGTATCATTATCTTTATTTTTAAGACATAGAAAGAGTAATAATTTGTCCAAGCTCAAATTGCTAGTAAGTGTCTGGATTAGGATTAATTTTCATTTTGGGTGCCTAGTAGCCAGAATAGCATGACCAAGAGGAACCACAGGAGTAATACTGGTGCCTCCCTTGAATTGCTTCCTACTACATCCATCCCTAGTATATCACCTGTTCTAATCTTAAATTAATATTTTTTTAAAAAATCTGAGGACCTAGCTTGGGAGAGAAGTACAAAAAAAAGGAAAGGGAAAAACCAAAATTTCTAGCCTCTTCAAGACAATGAAATTAAAGGAGGACAAACCTTTCTCTGATTTTTTTATACTCTTACTGGAAAACGAAGGACATCTTTGCAGTTAGAGCTCCAATGTTATCTCCTCCATGAACCTTTGCTTGCTGTATTAACCAGAAAGATTCATCTCATTTTTTAGGCCTCATGAATCACTTTTTCTCCTTTGGCCCCTTATAGTCTATGATATAGCATAGTCATTTACATATATACACTATGCAGAAATGGGACCCAATAGATGCCTTGTATCTAGCACATTGTCATCACATAAAAGTCACTTATTAAATGCTTTTTTATTATGAAACGAGTTTTTATGTGTCACAGAAAGTACTTTTGACATAAAATACATGCATTTATAAAAAGTAGCCCTCGTGAACCTTGCCTGTGTCTTATATCCAAGTAGATGTTTACCTTTTACCTATTTTGGCTTCTTTATGCAACAAAATGTGTTATTTAGATCCCAGAAGTAATTTTATTCCCTACCTAGAGTTTAAACCTCAATAGAGTAGGGACAAGGTTTTATATCACACTTCAGCAATGATAGGTCAGTGAACACAATCAATATTTGTTAAATGTTTATTTAGAGTATTTTCCCACTCCAGTTCATCATTCATTTGTTAGAATGACCTTAGACTACAGGTCTGACCATGTCCTCCTTTCTCTTCTCTTACTCAATAAATTTCAGTGGCTTCCAATGATGTGTAGGGGGAAAGAATCCTGTTTGATTTTCAAAGCCTTATATAACATTCCCACCTCACTTTTCTCCCCAACACACTCTGTGATAGAGAGGCTTTCTTATTTTCGCTCATATGACACATGTCCTGACTCTGGGCATTTCCTCTGAATGTTTCCCATGTCTGAAGTTTTCTCCTTCCTTTTCTCTGCATCTTGGTTTCACTGGCATCCTTCACAGTAAAAATGAATTTACTATATAGGAAAGCTTTTCTAATCTACATTAATTCTAGAATTTTCTGGTGTAATTTGTCCTGTATTTATATTGTTTACATAATCTTTTCCTTAGAATGTGAACTCATTAAGGGCAAGTACTTTCTGTTTCCTTCCTAATCAGTTTATGTAGTGATTAGCAGGCATTAAACAGTTAAGGAATATATATTGACTGACTGAATTGAAGTAAAATTAACCTGAACTCCAAAGACAATTATTATGGAAATCTCTCCTCACTTGCAGAAGAATATTTTGAGCCTTTGAGAATAGTGTGGAGTTAATTAGAATAGGAAAAAAGAGCTGGTTTCTATAGTTTATTTGGCCTCTCCTCACTTTCAACTCTGAGAGAGAACATGGGCCTTCCCAACCTCCCATCAGGATTGTAAAGGGAAAAGGGCACCAAGAAGAAGCCAGCTTGTAGAAATTTGATTATGTTGTTATTCTCAGCCTGCTACATTAGGTACTTCCCTTGATTTTTCCCCTTGAGTAAGATCTTGGATTCTCTCTCTTTCTGATGTATCTCAACCCCAATGGAAAAAATGTCCTCCACTCCATATTGTTTGATATTTGTTTTCCTAAATACACTTTCCCTAACTTCTTTTTTTCCAATTCCTTGGAAATTAGTTTCTTTGATATTTGCTATATGTATTCATTAGCTAGCATTTGTGGGAAGACTTCCAAGTCTCAGATAGAAAGCTTGATCCCTCCTTTTCTTTTCTTCTTATTAACTATAAGAAGTTTAGTATTAACCTAAAAATTGCATTCCCTTGGCTTAAAATGTTGATGCAATCAGACAGATATGACTTTAGCCTAATATCTTCTATCTCTGAGGGGACCAGAGAAGCTTCTAGTCCCAAACGCCTGGTTTCCTTCTGGAAGGAATCAATGTCACCTTTGGAGAAGGGTTGGGGAAAAATGCTAGAAATATTTTTTTCTCTTTTTGCAAGTCTCACATGTCACTCCATGCAACATGGGAGGGACAGCCTTGTTACATAAGCATCACAAACTTTCTATTTTAAACCATTCTTATTTGTATTTGTAGTTTTATATCACCTTCATTTCTGAATATACATTGGCCCTGTCTTACCCTAAAGTATCCCTTGTAAAAGTAAAAAAGTAAAGAGAGAGAGATAAAGAAAACAGTTCTTTATAACTAAACAAAACATCAAGTAAATCTGATAGGTTATATAATGGGTAGCTAGATTGTGTAGTGGAGAGAAATGTGGACTTGGGGTCAGCAAAACTTGAGTTGAAAGCTAGCGTCAGATACCTACTAGGTATGCAACCTTTGGCAAGTCACAATCTCATTTATCTCAGTTTATTCAACTGTAAAGTAGAATTAATAATGTAATTGGCTCTCTGAGTTATAAGGTTAAAATGAGGTAAAAATTTTAAAGTACCTACAAAAGTTCTTGTTAAACGGTAAGTGCTATATAAAAGTTAATCATTAGTATCTTTATTATTGATATGCTGGATACACAGATCTTTATTCTGAAAGGAGAAAAGGTTATATATTTTCTCATCTCTTCAGTGATAACAATGATCATTATTAATATGTAGTGTTCATTTTCATATTGTCTCCATTTACATAGTTACAATCATTAAAAATATTGTTTTACTAGCTCCACTTCATTCTTTTTCACATTATTTGCCTTTTGGTACATATCTGAAATCTTCATAATCATTTCTAACTATGCAATAATATTCTATTGCATTCGTGTACACTTAGTTTCTTTTCAGCTATTCCTAATCATATCTTCATTGTTTCTAGTTCTTTTTTTTTAATTCCAAAATGTCAGTATTAACAGTTGATAATAATTGAACTCCCTTTTTAAAATTTTGATTACATTGGAGTATTTGCTAATTAATGAAACCTCTTCATTACAAGTTTTACTTACTTTAATAAATATTTGGGCAATAATTCCAAATTACTTTTCAAAATGGTGGGACCATTCTCCAAATTTTTCTTTGGTTTAATATTTGACATTTCTTTTTTTAAATTTTTAAATAATTTTTGTTTTTTAGAAAATTTATTGTGGTTACATGATTCATGTTCTTACTTTCCCCTTCATTCTCCAACCTCCCCCACCCCCCATAACCGATGCACATTTCCCCTGGTTTTAACGTGTGTCATCAATCAAGACTTATTTCCAAATTGTTGATAGTTGCATTGGTGTGGTAGTTTTGGGTCTACATCCTCAATCATGTCTGCCTCAACCAATGTGTTCAAGCAGTTGCTTTTCTTCTGTGTTTCCTTTTCTGTAGTTCTTCCTCTGAATGTGGGTAGAGTTCTTTTCCATAAATCCCTCAGAATTGACCTGGATCATTGCGTTGCTTCTAGTACAGAAGTCCATTACATTCTCTATTTTACCACAGTGTATTGGTACCACAGTGTTCTTCTGGCTCAGCTCCTTTCACTCTGCATCAATTCCTGGAGGTCTTTTCAGTTCACATGGAATTCCTCCAGTTTATTATTCCTTTTAGTGCAATAATATTCCATCACCAGCACATACCACAGTTTGTTCAGCCATTCCCCAGTAGAGGGGCATACATATAAAAATCGTGGCTATAAATATTTTCATACAAGTCTGTTTATCTATGATCTCTTTGGGGTACAGACCCAACAATGGTATGACTGGATCAAAGGGCAGGTAATCTTTTATAGCCCTTCAAGTGTAGTTCCAAATTGCCATCCAGAATGGTTGGATCAGTTCACAACTCCACCAGGAATGCATTAACATCCCAATTTGGCCACATCCCCTCCAACATTCATTACTCTCCCCTACTATCATTTAGCTAATCTGCTAGGTGTGAAGTGATACCTCGATATTTGACATTTCTGCAGCATATGATTCCCTTGAACATGCTGTAATACATGCCATTATTGATCATTTTGTCTTCCTGGAAGTTTTCTTCTCTCTAGGTTTTCATGGAATTTCTGTATTTTTCTCTTTTTCTGGTTCTCCTTCTACCTGTTTGTTTCTTTTTAGTCTTTTTCCTAAGTTATAATCCATATCACCTTTTCCTGCAAGTCGTTAGTAAGAGATTCCTTAACTGTGACTGTTCCCCAAAAGACATCTCCTGAGCCATTTTCTCTTTTCTATATATATTCTCTCATTTGAATGTCTCCTAATTTTCGATTCCTAGAATTATTGTCTTTCTGAAAATGCTTCCTAGAGCTATATACCCAGGCCTTTCCTTTTAGTAAACTCTAGTCTCACATTACTATCTTTTGTAAATTTTTAACTATCCCTTAGGCATTTAAAATAAATTTGTACGAAATAAAAATTATTCTCTTTTTCCCAATTTTTTTAAACTTTCCTTTTCATGTTCTGGGCAATATGATATTTTTATTATTAAAGTTAACATTTTGAGTGGCATCCTTGACTTCTCAATCTTACTAAATCATGATTTTCAAACAATTCACTTCTCTCTCTCTCTCTCTCTCTCTCTCTCTTTCTCTCTGTTTCATTCTTCATAACATCTCTCACATGTTCTTAACTTCTATTCATACATACCTATTTTTCCTTTTTCAGGTCTCTCATCTCTCCAACTCATCACTCAAACTATTTGACAAAGTGTTTTTTCTATTGATCATTTATCTTTTATCCCATAAATTTCAGCAGTTCCCAAGGATCAAAGATAAACCTACTTTGTTTAGCATTTAAAGCTTCTTGCACATCATTCTGCTTCTCTACCAAATATCCTTTTTTTATTCACTTTATGTTCCTGACATTTTGCCCTACTGCTTCTTCATTTTTTGCAACTTTGCATTTCACATCTTTATATTTTTCCATTATCTCCCCTATCTGAAATCTCTTCTGCCTCAAATTTGTGCTGATTTCCTTCAAGATTTAACAAAAATGTCACCTTCCTTGGGAATGTTTTCCCCACCTCACTGCTTCTCCTCTAAGATTGCCTTCCTTCTATATGTGTAATTATATACATGATATATCTCTCATTAGAATATAAACAAACTCTTTGAGTATATGAAATTTATTATTTTTGTTTTACTTTTACTTTGTATCCCTAGCACTGAGCACAGTGCCTGAAAATAGTAAGCAATTCATAAATGTATATTGACTGATTTGTTGACCCAAATGCCTTGTGCCAGACCTGACAAAATTAAAAGAACCTGAAATCATTTAATCATAGCAGACCTGGAATAAAGGAACCATAAACACCACCTAAGTCAACATTCTTGTTTAATAGATAAAGAAACTGAGGCCCAAAGAAGTGCACTAATCAATTTGAGGAGCATTGGAAGAGTAAAAACAGGAAATGTTGCTAATCTCTCTCAACATATTCCTCAACAATGCCTCCCAAATGTGCCAAACTGGATTCTGATTGAGAAAGCTGAGAAAATGCAATAGCGAATTATTTTTCTTTCTTTTTTTTCTTTTTTTAAGGCTTTTATTTTTCAATTTATTTTTTTCAGATTTAAATATTTTATATTTTTAGAAAAAATTTCCGTGGTTACATGATTCTTGTTTTTATTTTCCCCTTCACCCACCCTTTAATCTCCCCCATATCCAACACGCATTTTCACTGGTTTTAAATGTGTATCAATCAAGACTTATTTACATATTATTGATAGTTGCATTGGTGTGGTCTTTTCCAGTCTACATCCCCAACCATGTGTACATCAACCCATGTATTCAAGCAGTTGTTTTTCTTCTGTGTATCCACTCCAGCAGTTCTTCCTCTGAATGTGGGTAGTGTTCTTTTCCATATATCCCTCAGAATTGTCCTGGATCATTGCATTGCTGCCAGTACAGAAGTCCATTACATTCAATGTTACCACAGTGTATTTAGTCTCTGTGTACAATGTTCTGGCTCTGCTCCTTTCACTCTGCATTAATTCCTGGAGTTCTTTGCAGTTCACATGGAATTCCTCCAGTTCTTTATTCCTTTCAGGAAAATAGTGTTCCATCACCAGCATATACCACAATTTGTTTAGCCACTCCCCAATTGAAGGGCATAGCCTCATTTTCCAGTTTTTTTCCACCACAAAAAGCATGGCTATCCATATTTTCATACAAGTCTGTTTATCTATGATCACTTTGGGGTACAAACCCAGCAATTCTATGGCTGGATCAAAGGACAGGCAATCTTTCAGAGCTCTTTGGCATAGTTCCAAATTGCCATCCAGAATGATTGGATCAGTTCACAACTCCACCAGCAATGCATCAATAACCCAATTTTGCCATATCCCCTTCAACATTCATTACTCTTCCTTGCTGTCATTTTAGCCAATCTGCCACATTTGAGGTGATACTTCAGAGTTGTTTTCATTTGCATTTGTCTGATTATTAGAAATTTAGAACACTTTCTCATGTGCTTATTGATAGTTTTGATTTCTTTATCTGAAAATTGCCTATTCATGTCCTTTGCCCATTTATCAATTAGGGAATGGCTTGATTTTTCATACAATTGACTTGTATAATATCAAAGAAATTTGTATAAAATGCTCCTTCTATATTTGAGTAATTAGAACTCTGTCAGAGGCTTTTGTTATAAATATTTTTTCCCAGTTTGTTGTTTCCCTTCTGATTTTGGTTGCATTGTTTTTGTTTATACAAAACCTTTTTAATTTAATATAATGAAAAGTATTGATTTTACATTTTGTAATTTTTCTAACTCTTGCTTGGTTTTAAAATTTTACCTTTCCCATACATCTGACAGGTATACTATTCTATGTTCACCTAAATTTCTTATAGTTTCCTTCTTTATATTCAAGTCATTCACCCATTCTGAATTTATCTTGGTGTAGGGTGTGAGATGTTGATGTAAACCTAATCTCTCCCATATTGTTTTCCAATTTTCCCAACAGTTTTTGTCAAATAGTGGATGTTTGTCCTAAGAGTTGGGCACTGTCTTGCTGTCATCGCTTACCCCAAGTCTATTAGAGTCATCCTCCCTTCTGTCTCTTAGCCAGTATCATATCATTTTGATGACTGCTGCTTTATAGTATAGTTTAATATCTGGTACTTTTAGGCCACCTTCCTTCACTTTTTTTTCATTATTTTCCTTGATATTCTTGATCTTTTGTTATTCCAAATGGACTTTGTTATAGTTTTTTCTAATTCAGTAAAAAGGTTTTTTTGTTAGTTTGATAGGTATGGCACTAAATAGGTAAATTAATTTGGGTAGAATGGTCATTTTTATTATGTTACCTCGTCCTACCCATAAGCAATCAATGTTTTTTTCAATTGTTTAGATATAGTTTTAATTGTCTGGAAAGTGTTTTTTTATTTGTGATCATATAATTCTTGTGTTTCTTTTGGTAAATAGATTCCTAAGTATTTTATCTTGTATAAGGTTATTTTAAGTGGTGTTTCTCTTTCTATCTCTTGCTGCTGTGATGTTTTGGAAATACATAGAAATGTTGATGATTTATGGGCATTTATTTTGTATCCTGCAACTTTGCTAAACTTGTTGATTATTTCTACCACCTTCTTAGTTGATTCTCTAGGATTTTTTAAGTATACCATCATATCATCTGCAAGAGTGATCGTTTAGTCTCCTCATTGCCTATTTTAATATCTTCAATTTCTTTTTCTTCTCTAATTGCTACTGCTAGTGTTTCTAGTACTATAATAAATAATAGAGGTGATAGTGGGCATCTTTATTTCATACCTGATCTTATTGGAAAGGCTTCTAATTTATCCCCATTGCATATAATGCTTGTTAATGGTTTTAGATATATACTGTTTATTATTTTCAGAAAAGGTCCTTCTATTCCTATATATTCTATTGTTTTCAATAGGAATGGGTGTTTTATTTTGTCAAAGGCTTTTTCAGCATCTATTGAGATAATCATGTGGTTTTTGTTGGTTTGCTTGTTGATATGGTCAATTATGTGAATGGTTTTCCTAATGTTGAACCATCCTCCCATTCCTGGTATAAATCCCACCTGATCATAATGAATAACCCTCTTGATCCCTTGCTGGAGTCTTTTTGTTAGTATTATTTTTTTAAAACCCTTACCTTCCTTCTTGGAGTCAATACTGTGTATTGGCTCCAAGGCAGAAGAGTGGTAAGGGTAGGCAATGGGAGTCAAGTGACTTGCCCAGGGTCACACAGCTGGGAAGTGTCTGGGGCCAGATTTGAACATAGGACCTCCCATCTCTAGGCCTGGTTCTCAATCCACTGAGCTACCCAGCTGCCCCCTTCTAGTATTATATTTAAGATTTTTGCATCTATGTTCATTAAGGAGATTGGTCTGCAATTTTCTTTCTCTTTTCAATCTACCTGGCTTTGGGATCAATACCATATTTGTATTATAAAAGGAATTTGGTAGAACTCCTTTTTTACTTATTATATCAAATAATTTATATAGTACTGGGATTAATTGTTCTTAGATTGTTTGATAGAATTCACTTGTGAATCCATATGGTCCTGGGGAGTTTTTCTTAGAGTTCTTTCATGGCTTGTTCAATTTCTTTTTCTGATACATGATTATTTAAATATTTTATTTTTTCTACTGTTAATCTAGGCAATTCATATTTTTGTAAATATTCATCCATCTCACCTAGATTGCTATATTTATTGCCAGATAATTGGGCAAAATAGTTTTTAATGATTGCCTTGATTTCCTCTTCAGTAGAGGTGAAGTCTCCCTTTTCATCTTTGATACTGAAGATTTGGTTTCCTCCTTCCCATTTTTTAATTAGATTGACCATGACTTTGTCAATTTTGTTTCTTTTTTTCAAAGTACGAGCTTCTCATCTTATTTATTAATTCAACAGTTCTTTCACTTTCAATTTTTTTGATTTCTTCTTTCATTTTTATAAGCTCTTATTTGGTCTTTAGCTGGGATTTTTAATTTGTTCCCTTTCTAGTTTTTTAATTTGCATGCCCAGTTCATTGATCTTTGCCTTCTTTAATTTGTTAATACATGCACTCAAGGATAGAAATTTCCTCCTGAGTACTGCCTTAGCTGCATCCCACAGAGTTTGGTAAGATATCTCATCATTGTCATTCTCTTCAATGAAATTATTGATTGTTTCTATGATTTCTTCTTTAATTAACTGGTTTTGGAGAATCATTGTATTGAATTTCGAATTAGTTTTTGATTTGCCTGTCCAGGTGCCCTTACTAATTATTCATTTTATTGCATTATGATCTGAGAAGGTTAAATTTTTATGTCTGCTCTTTTGCATTTGTTTGCAATGTTTCTATGCCCTATTACATGGTCAATCTTTGTGAATGTACCATGTGCAGCTGAAAAGAAGATGTTTTCCTTTTTGTTCCTATTTAGTTTTCTCCGCATATCTATTAAATCTAATTTTTCTAGGACTTCATTCACCTCTCTTATCTCTTCCTTATTTATTTTTTGGTTTGATTTTTCTAAATCTGAAAGAGGAATATTTAGGTCATCCACTAGCATAGTTTTACTATCTTTTTCCTTCTTGAGCTCTGCCAGTTTCTCCTTTGGGAATTTGGATGCTATACCGTTTAGTGCAAACTTGTTGAGTACTATTATTTCCTCATTGTCTATACTGCCTTTTATCAGGATATAATTACCTTCCCTGTCTCTTTTAATCATATATATTTTTACTTTGGCTTTGTCAGAAATCATGATCCCCACTCCTGTCTTCTTTTTCTCATTTGAAGCCCAAAGGTTTTCCTCCAGCCCTTGATCTTAAACCTGTGTATGTCCACCTGCCTCATGTGTGTTTCTTGTAGACAATATATGGTAGGATTTTGATTTCTAATCCACTCTGCTATTTGCTTCCATTTTATAGGTGATTTCATCCCATTCACATTCAGAGTTATAATTATCAGTTGTGTATTCCACAACATTTTAGGATCCTCTTTTAGTTCTACCCCTTCTTATGCTATTTCCTTTTAAACCAGTGGTTTGTTTTAGACCAGTGCCCCTTGTCCCCTTCCTTGATTTACTTCCCTTACCACCCCCTCCCTAATTACTCCCCTCTTTTTATTTTTAAGGCCTAATGAATTCATTCCACCCTCTCCTCAGCTCCCTTTGTTGACCTCCCCACTCCCCTGCTCCCCTTGGTTAATCCCTTCTGACTTTCTCAGTAGGGTTAGATAGAATTCTATATCCCAATGGATATAGCTACTCTTCCCTCTCAGGGTTAATTCCACTTAGAGTAAGGTTTAAATATTACCTTTTAATGCTCTCTTTCTCTTCTTCTTATAATAGTATTCATCCCTTCCCCTTCCCATGCTCTCTTTGTGTGGTATAGAATATCCTATTTTTCTTATTCATTCAAGTTTCTCTTGGAGCCATCTTCTATTCACCTCCATCTTTTTTCCCCTGCCCCTTCTCATCTTAGACCATTTAGTACTCCAACCTCTTACTATGAATAATTCTTCTAATTACTCTAATAGTTAATACAGTTTTTGTAAATTACATATAACATTTCTCCATATAGGAATACAATTAATTTGATCTTATTAAAGCCCTCAACAAGGCCAATTTAAAAATAAGAATTTTCTTTCTTTCTCCTCTGTTTCTTATTTGCCTTTTCATGTTTCTCTTGTTTTTTTTTGGTTGGATATTGAACTTTCCATTTAGTCCTGGTCTTTTATGTGCAAATATTTGGAAATCTTCTTTCTCATTGAATGCCTATATTTTCCCATGGAAGTATAGTAAATTTGATGTGTAGGTGATCCTTGGTTGTAGACCCAGTTCTCTTGCCTTTCTGAATATCATATTCCAAGCCTTGAGGTCTTTAATGTAGAGGCTTCCAGATCCTGTTTGATCCTGATTGGTGCTCCTTGATATCTGAATTGTTTCTTTCTGGCTTCTTGTAAAACTTTTTCTTTTACTTGGAAGCTCTTGTATTTGGCTATTATATTCCTGCAAGTTTTCTTTTCAGGGTTTAGTGTAGAGGGTGATCTATGGATCCTTTCAATGTCTATATTGCCCTCTTGTTGTAGAACTTCAGGGTAGTTTTGCTGAATAATTTCTTTTAGTATTGAGTTCAAATTTCTATTTATTTCTGCTTTTTCAGGAAGAGCAATGATTCTCAATTTGTTTCTTCTAGACCTATTTTCTTGATCTGTCAATTTCTCAGTGAGATATTTCATATTTCCTTCTATTTTATCAGTCTTTTGACTTTGCTTTATTTGTTCTTGCTGTCTTGAGAGATCATTGGCTTCTACTTGCCTGGTTTTCTGTTATAATCTTTTGATTTTCATATTTGCTTTGTTCTATCCTGTTTTCCAACTGTTTAATTTTGGTTTCCAATTGGGAGTTTCTGTCTCTTAACCTGTTAATTTCCTTTTGAGCTATTTCCCACTTCTCTCGCCAAATCTCTTCCATCTTTTTCATGATCTCAGATTTGAACTCTTCAAGAGCTTGTGACCAATTTTCATTTTTGGGGAAGTTTTGGATGTTTTTATTTGTTTGTTCTCCTTTGCTGTTTGCTCTGTTGTCTGGATTTTTTCTGTGTAAAAGTTGTGGAGGGTTAAATATTTCTTCTTAATTTTTCTCTTTTGGGGTTCTTGTGACTGGCTTCCCATTATTATTATTTCTTTCTCAGCCAGAAATCTGGGTGAGGCAGACATGCTCTCTGCCTATGGACCTGTGAAGCAGTTTTTGCCCGAGTCACAGTGCCGTGTGCCCTCTCAGCTTTATCCTTGCAGCCACAATTGGTCTACACTCTCTAGGCTCTTGAGGTCTTAAGTCTAGTTGTTCTCAGTGTCAAGCCTCCTGGTGGTCCCCTTGCTTGCTCCTCTGCCAGAAGCTCCTTTTGCAGTCTCAGGGTGCTGCTTCCACAGTCATTTACCCTTCTGCAGTGGGTCTCCACCCAAGGTCTGAGCTTGTGCTCAGGGTCCACGTCCATACCTGTGTCTATGCCTACACTCAAGGCTGTGTTCAAAGTCAGGTTCTTTAGCCTTTTGGGGTCTTAAGTCTTGCTGCTATCAGGAACAGGCCCCAGTGATCCCAGGAAGCTGCCAAGAACTTAATGAATGCCCCAAACTTGCTCTTGTGCATTGGCTTTGGCCCTGTAGATGGTGGGGGGAGGGGGTTGCTCAGCTCACATTTTAGTGAGAGCTACTATTTCACCCCCTTATAGCATGAAAATGCCCCGATCTTGTGTACCTTCAATGATGTGCCTTGTTGAGGGGTCCCTTCGTTCATCTGGGTTTGTTTTTATGTCATCTTGAAGAGTCCTACATGTGTGAGTTAGGAGAAGTTAAGGAGCTGCTTTTTACTCTGCAGCCATCTTAACCTGGAAAATTATTTTTCTAACCCTGGTCAGCAAACTAGGATGGACATGAATGTCTGTAAACCCTGGGGTTGGGGCTGGCCAGGAGTATAATGCAACTATATCTGTGGTACCAAAACAGTCAAAAGATCCAATGGGTTATGATAATCATTCGAGAAGTGAGGAATTTCTCAGGACCCAGGTACTGTAAAGCAAGCAAACACTTGAACATGAATCTGTACTAGAGGATCCCTGTACTAGAAACATATTACTTTGCTAGGTACTAGCAATATGACTTTGTGTAAATAATTTTGCCTCTCTGCATGTTACTCTCAGTCATGGTCTTAGAACAAAGGTGTTCTAAGGTCTGTTATAGATCAAAATCTATGATCTTTTGACTTTTCATAATTTTCACTCTCTCTTAAGTAGGATAAAAAAGAGCAACTTTATGCATTTTTGTAACTCCCTTTACTAAAACATGGGAGATTATTGGGGTGGGGTAGTTTATTAAGTGTTCACCCTTTCTAGTTGCATGGTTTCTGTCTTTTACTTTAATTTTGGGGAAAAGATAAAACACTTTAAAATCAATCAGATTTCAGTGAGAACTTGAAATTACATCTTGTCTATTTCTGTAAAAAGCAAATTAATTATTTTTATATATGATTAGTTTGGGGAGAACATTGATAATGAGGTTAGTAAATATCCAATATTGAGGAACACAGAAGTCCAGAAGCTCTATTCAGAGCTACTTCATATCCAAAAAGTGGCTTAGCATCTCAAGAACCTTTTGCTGTTCTAGTTCTCTCAATTAAATAGACAATAATGATTTTTTTTCTCCCCTGGGAATTTTATTTTATATTTTTTTAATTTTAAAGATCTTTTATTTTATGAATTACACATAATAACAAATTTCTACATGTTTTCTAACATTATATAATTCAAAATATTTCCCTTTCTACCTCCCCTCCCCTTTCCAAGAGCTGACAGTAATTGGATCTAGAGTTTACATGTATTATCATATAAAACATATTCCTATATTTTTCCTTTTGTAAAAGAATCATCATATAAGACCAAACCCCCCACAAATAAAAATCCAAATCAGTTGAAGGGAAAATATCGCATTCTTTGATCCACATTCTGACTCCAATACTTCCTTCTCTGGAAGTTGATATCATTCTTTATCATAAATCCCCCAGAATTGTCCTGAATTATTGTATTTCTTAGAGTGATGTCTTTCACAATTGATCATCCCACAATATTGCTGTTACTGTGTACAGTGTTCTCCCTGTTTTGCTCACTTCATTCTGCATTATTTTACGTAGGTCTTTCCAGCTCTTTCTATAATAATCCTGTTCATCATTTCTTTTAGCACAATAGTATTCCATCACCATCACATAACATAATTTGTTCAGCCATTCACCAATTGATTGACATCCCTTCCATTTCCAATTCTTTGCCACCATTAAAAGAGCAGCTACAAATGCTTTTGTACAAGTAGGTATCCACAGATCCTTATTTTAAAAATCTCATTGGGATACAGACCTAGTAGTGGTATTATTCAATCAAAGAGTAAGCATTGTTTTATAGAGTTTGTGGCATAGTTCCAAATTTTCTTCTAGAATGGCTGATTAGGTTCACAACTCAATGAACAATGCATTAGTGTACCAATGAAGGCCCATTTTCTCCAATATTTATCACTTTCCATTACTTTCATATTGACTAATATGATCAGCGTGAAATGGTCCCTCAGAGTTGTTTTAATTTGCATTTCTCTAATCAAGAGGAATTAAGTACATTTTTATGTGATTACTGATAGCTTTGGCTCTTGTATCTGAAACTGATTATTCATATCCTTTGAACTTTTACCAATTGGGGAATGACTCATATTCTTATAAAATTTGACTTAGTTCTCTATGTACTTGAGAAAAGAGACCTCTATTAGAGAAATTCACCATAAAGTTTCCTTGGTGTGTTGTTTCCCTTCTAATCTTGGTTACATTGGTTTTGTTTGAACAAAAACATTTTAAATCAATATAGTCAAAATTATTTATTTTATATCTTGTAATGTTCTCTCTCACTTGTTTAGTCATAAATTCTTCCCTGTTCCACTGACTATTCTATATCCCCCTCTCTTAGTTATAGTATCACCTCTTATGTCTAATTCATATACCCACTTTGACTTTATATTGGTATAGAATAATGCAATATTTGTCTACATGTAATTTTGCCATACTACTTTCTAGTTTTCCCAGCAGTTTTTGTCAAATAGTGAGTGCTTATCCTAAAAGCTGGAATCTTCTAAGGTAACTTTTCTCTAATCTATTCCATTGATCAACCATTCTATTTCTTAGTCAGTACCATATTGTTTTGATAATTACTGTTTTATAATACAATTTAAGATCTGATACTGCCAGGCCACCATGCTTCACATTGTTTTAGACAATAATTTCCCACTCTACCTTTCTTCCATGCAAATGCAATTAAATCCATAGTCACTCCATGACTTTGACTTGATGTTCCACATGGATAATTATGCTTACCATTCCCCTTCCTACAATGACAACACACTCTTCTCTTATATCAAATAAAATAACTGTTTATAATGTACTTCACAAACATTAAAGTGCTATTTAAATATCAGCTCTAGTTATTATAGTAATTGTACTCATCACCAGATTCTTCTTGTGTTTTCCAATTAGTTACAGAAATAAATTGACCGAGAACAATTTGCTATCCAGAGAAACTGATATATAGATATAGATATAGATATAGATATAGATATAGATATAGATATAGATATATTCTGATGACTAATGAATAGGCAGATAAAATACTTTTCTGGTAATTACATAAATTTATTAGTATAAAAGTTTATAAGTTTAACTATTTTTATGAGTTCTCATATGTTTGGTGATTCTCACGAATCATCAAAAGACCAGTCACTATCCTGTTGTTACTTTGTGCTTGGTCCTCTTTTTTTTAAAATAGAAACAATTAAAACATGTATTAATGTGAATGATAGCAATGAAATAACCTATAGAAATTTTTGATTTAAAGCCAAATCAGTACTTCTGGTGAGCAATTAGGAACTATCCTCAAAAGAATATAAAACTATGTTTACTCTTTGATACACCAATACCACTAGTAGGTTTATATCACGAGGAGATCAAAGAAAAGGCCAAAAGACCTATATGCAAAAATATTAGAGCAACTCTTTTTGTGGTGACAAAGTATTCAAAATTGAGGGAATTCCCAACATTAATATCATATCAATTCTGAATTTATTGTGGAATATGACATGAATTATTAGTTTAATTCTTTTTGTCAGACTTTATCCAACCAATTCTTTTTTTTAATTTTATTTAATTGATTAGTTGAGAAAATTTTCCCATGGTTTCATGATTCATGTTCTAGAACTCCTCTTCACCCAACCCCCTCTCATAGCCAACAAGCAATCCCACTGGGTTTTACAAGTGTAAAATCAAGAGCTATTTCCATATAATTGATATTTGGACTAGGATAATTGTTTAGACTCTACAACCCCATTCATATCCTCATTGAACCATGTGACCAAGCAGTAGTTTTTCTTCTGTGTTTCTATTCCCACAGTTCTTTAGCTAGATGTGAATAGCATTCTTTCTCATAAGTCCCTTAGAAATGTCTTGGATCATTGTACTGCTGCTAGTACAGAAGTTCATTACTATTGATGTGCCACAGTTTATCCATCTCTGTGTATAGGGTTCTCTTGGTTCTGCTCCTTTCACACTGCATCAATTCCTGGAGGTCTTTCTAATTGACATGGAATTCCTCCAGTTCATTATTCCTTTTAGCACAATAATATTACATCACCAATTGATACCACAATTTGTTTATCCATTCCCTAATCGAAAGGCATACCCTTGTTTTCCATTTTTTTTGTGACTACAAAGAGCATGGCTTTAAATATTTTTGTACAAGTCTTTTCCTTTATTATATCTTTGGGTTATAAACCCAGCAGTGGTATGGCTAGATCAAAGGGCAGACAGTCACTTAAAACCCTTTGGTTATATTTCCAAATTGCTCTCCAGAATGGTTGGATCAGTTCACAACTCCACCAGCAATTCATTAATGTTCCTAATTTTGCCACATCCCATGCAACATTTGTTTCTTTCCTTTGCTGTCACGTTAGCCGATCTGCTAGATATGAAGTGGTACCTCAGAATTGTTTTGATTTGCATTTCTCTAATTATAATGTGCTTGTGCTCTTGAACTGTTTTACAAATTGATGAAATGATTGATATTTATTAATAAAAGTTAAGGGATATTGTGTTATCTGCTGAAGAATCATTCAAGGTAAATTTGGGGTATCTTTAATAACAGATAGGAAGATGGAGTGATGCATTTGTCTTCTTATTCCTAAATAGATTTTTTTTCTTCCAGTAAGTATCAGTATTTGAAAAGGTTTCTATTTTGTATATTTTTGAAATGCTGAATGTTTGGTATGGCAACACATAAAAAATGTTGTTCTCAAGTTTTTGTACATCAATATAATGTCTAGAGCAATGGTTCGCAAACTTTTTTGGCCTACTGCCCCCTTTCCGGAAAAAATATTACTTATCCCCCTGGAAATTATTTTTTAAAATTTTAATAGCAATTAATAGGAAAGATAAATGCACCTGTGGCCATCACTGCCCCCCTGGACCGCTACAGCACCCACTGGGGGTGGTGGCGCCCACTTTGGGAATCACTGGTTTAGAGGATGATGGCCAATTGTGTCATACATGAAAATGCCTCACTTTTTTATCAGTTCATTTCTCATGGGTATTGTAATTTTATATCATTATCTTGAAAAACAATATGCTTATTTGTTTTATGAAATTCAGATGAATGTGATTATTTTTCATATTATTCTTTCATTCTCATCTTTTTGGATAAGATTCATTTAGAAATCATCTTGGAATAGGTAGCTTTCTTGCTTCTACATTTTTATTTTGAATGTTCTGTACACTACTTTGTAGGTAGCATTAAAAAGTTGATATTAGTAGTAGTATTGGTAATATTTTCACTTTTACAATAACTATTATTACTATTACTTGGCTTTTTATTATTTTTGGTATAGTTGGTTTTTTTTTCAATGGCAGCCTTCTGTAACAGTAGACCCAAATTATAGATTTGGAGGTAGATTGAGAGAGGTGGGAAAAGATGCATTTAGGTCTGGTAGGAGAGGTAGACTACAGAGGGAAGACAATTTTGAAAACCAGCAGAAGTCCATTAAATGCCAAGTTGTTTGTAAGGTGACTCAGTGGTGACAGTGGGAGGAAAGGAGATAAATATATTCATACATATAAATATATATATACATGTATATATATATATATTTATATGTATGTTTAAATAATTATTAATATAATAGAACAGCAATATTGAATAATTTAGGATGGCCAATATCTAATGGAGTAGAAGAGCAGAATGATTTGATGATATATGCATACATTTGAGAAAAGGTAATGAAAATTCTCTCTAGATTTTAACTTTGTACAGATTACTGTCAGAAAAATGTCTAAGAAATTAAAATTTAGCCCTCTTAGACTAGTAGAAGTGTTGGAGGAGCCATTAATCCCAGGAATCTTGGGTTTTTCCATTCTGGATCCTTGCACAATGGAATATGGGTCTTCTATTTTTATGACTAAACTTGTGGCAATTAGAAGCCATAGGCCCTTACCTACCAGCATAGAACTCTGTGTCCCTGTACAAATCTCAGTTTAGATATCAGTTTAGATATGTTTAAAGAACATTAGAAGATCAATTGTCCTCAACTACTGAAGTGAGTATACTGGAACATGAGATCCCTGGAGACCCTAATGCCATTTAATGACTACTGTTATAACAATTAGCGACATATTATTTTAATTTAATTAAAGAGACATAAACATATTTTTGTAAAGCTCTCATAAGCTTATAGGTCTGATAAATCATCAAAAGTGCATTGACCCCTCTTCTATTGAGAGCTTGATGCTAAAGTGGATACTACAGTATAGCACATAGCCCTTCTGCTCAAAAAGCCAATATTCTTTTTTGGTAAGAGAAAATCAGTTAATAAGCATTCATTACCTATCATAAAGGACACTTTGAGGGGTGGAGCCAAGATTTTGGATTAATCCTGAGTACCTCCAAGTGACCTTGGGAATGCTCTCTAATCAAGATTAAAATATTGCCCTAAAACAAATACAGGAGTGAAAGAAAGAAGGATACAAAGTGAAATAACTTTCAAGAAAAGAAAAACTCAAAAGTTAGGCAAAGAACACTTGGGACACTGGAATGAGAGGAGAGCAAAGCCAGCAAGAACCCATAGCAAGGAGGAAAGCGTAAGCCACAACATCTCCCCACCCCACATCTGCTGACCAAGGGCCTGGAACCTATGCCTGAGCCAACATCCAGATCCTGAGATCTTATCTGGTAAAATAGTGGTACAAGCCAACCCATACCCCTTGAAATTTGAGATCTGTGAAGAAGTCCAGAGCCCCAGGCCAGGGAATTCTAGTCTGGGCTTGAGATAAGGATTGCTGGTGGCAGTGCTAGGCAAATTGGGATACTGTGATTGATTCCTGAGCTGTGAGGAGGAGAGCTTGTGAGTGGAGAAAACTGAATATAACCTGGAGCCTCTGGGACAGGGGTCTTCTTTTTCTATCTTTTGGTGCCTCAGCAGATCAAGCTCTTGGACATCTCAGCATCTTGGGCAGTCTTTTGCCTTGTGGGCATGAGCTCTGGTAAGGCTCTTTTGTGGCTTTGGATTTTGGCTTTCTGATTCCAACTTTGTATTCTGGAAAAGATTTGACTTTTTGCATTGGAGACTCAGGCTGAAAGAGATACTTACTTGATGAAACTCTTGCTTCCTAGGCATCAGTCTTTGGTTTTTGAAATGCCTGACTGGAGACACTCTAGTGGACTGGTGAGATTTGCATTTGTATTTGTATTTGTGGAATGGAGGCACTTGGGACCTGAACTTAATGTCTTTTCTGCTAGGTAATATTTTCTACCTCCTTCCTACTTTCCTTCTCTTACTATTACTATTTTGCTGTAATAAAGCAACTAAAACTACGAACAGTCTCATGACTTAATATTTAATTATTATAAATGGCAACCATAACTATTTTTTAATTCTTATATTTGTCAAACCCATTTTATTTATTATGGTACTAAGTACTGATCTTTTTGCCTAAAGTTCAAGGTGGAGCTCAATGACAGGACTATCAAGAGCATGCCTGATTTGATCAAGTACACAGCTCTTGACCTGATGAAGACCAGAGATAAAAAGCTTACACCTAAGCCTGAGACAAGTCTTTAAGCTATCAGCATCTCAAGGGTCAATTGAATAACTATGGGGTTTCAGAGCTTATAGCCCTCAGACCATCACATCATCCCCCCCCAAGCCTATGTATTGTAAAAATTAGGTTTAACACTGTAAAATTATCGACAAAACTGAATAGATACTCTACTACTTTGTACACAAAGTATCTTCAATTTGTACCAGTAAAAGAGGAGCTCACCTGTGAACTTCTCCCTGGGCCAGCTCAAGGAATGCTTCTGAAGATATATATATATATATATATATATATATATACATACTATTTAAAATATAATTTAGTATGAAAGAACATAAGGATATACAACAAGGTTTCCTTAACACTATGAGGAATCTACCTAAGTCACCCACCTTCTTTCACCACAAGGTGAAATCTTCTTGTCTTGGGAATTCACCCAAATTACACTCTCTCTCCTTACTTCTAACTAAAATCCCCCCAGATCCTATCTAAATAAGCTAAGTAAATCCTTATATAAACTTATATATCTATTTCTTCAAGAATCTCCCCAAATTACAAAATCAATTAGGCCAATTGACTGATTCTAAGCCAAGTTTAGCTAGGACTCTGGGTTTAATCAGAGCCTAGAGAAATCCAGGATCTTCTATGTTCTCCTTAAAATAAACTGTCTTTCAACAGCAATAATAAATCACTAAGCATATTTCCTAGTGTTTCTCAGATTGGCAGAAAGGGAAAACACTGAGACACTCAGGAGTTTTATCTTCCTTTCTTTCAAACTAACAGCAGTGAATAGAGAGAAACCAAGATACCAGCCACTCCTAATCTGTCAGAGAGCAACTGACAGAGAGCTTTCCATTGCCCCTCCCCCTCACACTTTGCAGCTTCTGAGACAAAATTCCAAACTCCTTATTCCTTAAGCTAACCTTAGAACAATATATATATATTCATCCAGTAATTCCTCCCCTTGATCAGATGGTCAGAGATGCAAATTGAATCCCTGCCATTTCATCACAGCTATGTATGTAATTCCCAATCTTTTTCCAAAACCTATTATCCTATCCTACAAAAATATCAAACAAGCATTTCTCACCTTAAACTTATCCTTATCCTGTTCTTATTGCTACACCTTATCTACTTTAAGCCTATGAAAGGGATGTGATTTCAGGTAAACAGGTAATTGCAAGAAACTGCAAGCATACAAATTCAAAATATAACAATTACAAAAATCCAAAATGAAAAAATACGATTACAGAAATCCAAAGTTCAAAATGCAATCTTTTGAAAAACTTAAAAAAAACAATTAAAGAAAACCAATTAACTTATGCTTTACAAAGAACAGATTCTATCTAAATTAATAACTATGCAAAACTCATGGAAACTGCATCTTACAAATCCTATTTGAACAATTCAAATCAAAATTTTAAACTATACTAAAATCTTCTCCTATCTCTAGTACAAAAAACAAAAACTGACTACATTAAACTCAAAATCAACTTGTTATACAAGAAAATCAAAACTTTACAACAATTTAACTATGCACACATATACAGAAATATGTAACCCTTTACAAATTGTAAAGCTATGTACATATTTTATTGATTTACAGATATCTTACAGATTTGTAAAAAATTTACACTATTTACATTCTTTTTCACACTATGCATATGTTATGTACAAATTATGTTATAGACTATGTACATGGTATGTATAAACTATATGATTCAGTAGGGATAAACTTCCTTCCTTAAGATAATCACTGAAAACGTTAAAGATTTTCTTTAGAAAGGTATGTATTTTCTCCTGTTACCTCCTAGGAACACATGGAGTATTCCTCTGAGATAAGACCTTATTAGTCTAATGTGTACAATCATTATATTTCCATTCCAAGGTGATTTATCTATTTTCATTTATTGCCATGAATACCATCACTTAGTTATGATATTGCAAAGATTATGAGATATGTATCTCTATGTGCATGTTGGTTGAACTGAATACTTACCAGATCTTCAAACTAATCTCTTCATTCTTCTTCCATCTTCTGTCTTTGTGCTCCCACAGCACTGTTACCATGTAGTGTTATTTGCAACTATAGTGAAAGTGTGTCATGTTACAAATGCACAAAAAGATCTTACAGTTCTTATCCATAACCAATGTTTTCTTTTTCTCAATGTTGATGTTTTCTGCAATGTCATTGTTACTGTGCAACCATCCTTTCTAATGTCATCTTCTCTGTTGTTGCTTTCTTCTCCTTTGCCTTGATTTTCCTCTATCTATTTCTCCTTATTCCTCTTCTTTTTGAATAATTTCTTCATCTGAAGGCATTTTGACTGCAGTCTTGTTGACTGATGCAATCTCTTCTTCTGCTACAGCTTTTTTGACATGTGAACAATATAGCCAGGAATCTTTTTCTTGAACCCTAACAGTTGAAAGTATTTTTAAAATTACTTTGTATGACCCTAAACACATTGGGTGTGTCATGCTACTCCTATTAAAGCTCTTGTTATAAACTGAAAGAATGAAACCTCACAACTGACAACTGACAGGGAAGAAACTGAAAACACAGGGAAACAAACTGTGAGACTTAAATAGTGATTAAGTAAAATGCAGACCAACCTGACTGACTGAGAACATTCTATGCTCAGAATATTTAAAGGGTTTTTTTTCCAGAGAGACTGAATTGACAGTTTTCCTGCTTTGGAGGAGAGGTGTGAAGGTGGAAGCTACCATTCAACTAGCCTATAGACTATTTGGGATCTCCTTAAAGGAGGTGGATCTACCAATCAAGATATAAGAGGAAAATCTAGGTAGAGTTGGGAGCTTTCCTGCAGTTGGTGAACAGCTTAAGGAAGTCCTGTATTCCCTAACCCTTGTGGATTATCTTGCTGAGATCAGAAGCATTCCTGAGCCTAAGCTATACCTGGAAGTCATTGAGGACATTGTATGATTCCCAAAGTCCCTACCACACTCAGCTAAGCCAGTTTTGGATCACCCTGTCTTATATTATGAAGCAAAAAAGCCAAAGGACCACCCTGAGTCAAAACCCCCATTTGCTGCAATTCTTTGACCCTTTTCTGTAACTCTGTGATATATTGCGCAAGTTGTAAATCTCCCCAAAGAATAGTCAGAAAAGCTGTTTTAAAATATTTTGCCTAATTATGGTATATGTTGGTGATGGAATACTATTGTGCTCAAAGGAATAATGAACTGGAGGTATTCCATGCAAACTAGAACGACCTCCAGGAATTGATGCAGAGTGAAAGGAGCAAAACAAGGAGAACATTATACCTAGAGGCTGATACACTGTGGTACAATTGAATGTAATGGACTTCTCAACTAGAAGCAATGCAATGATCCAGGACAATTCTGAAGAACTTATGAGAAAGAATACTATCCACATTCAGAGGAAGAATTGTGGAAATAGAAACAGGGAAGAAAAACAACTGCTTGATCACATGGGTTAGTGGGGATATGTTTGGAGATCTAAATGATCATCCTAGTGCAAATATCAATAATATGGAAATAGATGTTAATCAATGACACATGTAAAACTCAATGGAATTGTGCATCAGCTATGGGAGGAGTGGGGGGGGAAGGGGAGGAAAAGAACATGAATCTTGTAACCATGGAAAAATATTCTAAATTAATTAAATAAAAATTTCCAAAATGAAAAAAAATATTTTCCCTGCATTGATGAATGTTCAAATAACATTTCATATGGTGAGTTGTGCAGATCCCCTCTTGGTCTAGTTTACAAATAAAACAGAGCTATAAGCAAGATCTCTGGCAATTTAAAATGAGTCTCTTGTACAACTTTCCTACCATACTTTTGATCTCACAGTGATCACACACCTCTCCACCTGTCTTGAGCTCTGTGGGTGATAAGGGATGTGAAACTTTGGCATGATTCCAAGAGTCTTATGAACTTGTTTTAGAATGGAATCTGTAAAATGGCTCTTCTTGCCTGAATCCACTGTTAATGGAATGATCTCTTTCAACAAGATTTTAGCTACAAAGCCTGCTATGTTCTTGCTTAATGGAAAAGCTTTAGACCACCTAATTAGCTAGTCTACTACTACACGTAAAATTTAAAATTCCCTTCTTTCAGCATGTTAATAGAGTCGTTTTGCAGGTGTTTGAATGGTGTTGATGCTAGTGGATGGCCCCCAAATGCTTTCTGCTTAAATATGCTTTGGTTGTATTTCTGGCAAAGAGCAAAAGCTGAGCAGAACTTATTAGCCACAGTGGTAATATCGGGAGATATCCAAACTTTCTTAACAGTATCTATTAGTGATTGTGTCCCAAAATGACACTTGTGTATAGCCTGAGAGATGTGAGAGTAGAATGTTTTGGAAGAATTGGTTTTCTCACTGATGCTATCCAGATCCCATGTTCTTTTCTGGTCCCAAAATTCTGTTTCCATTTCTGAACTTTCTTGTCAGTATAGGCTTTTTCTAGGTCTATAGTGTCAACGACAGAGATTCATAATGAAAACAGGAGCATTTTGAGCCACATAATGTGCAACCATGTCAGCCCTACAATTCCCTCTTGCCATTAAGTCTTGACTGAAAGAATGCACCTTGCAACAAATCACTGCCAATTCCTTCAGTTGTTGGAGAGCTGATAGCAATTCCTGAATTATTTCTGCATGAGCAGCCAGCTTCCCAGTAGATGTTAAAAATCCTCTCTAAAACCAGAGGGAACCCATGGTGTGACAGATTCTAAACACATATTTGAAATCAGTGAAAATATTGGCACTCTTGTTCTTTGGAATCTTTGACAGATTTTGCCCAGGTCTTTCTGCCATTTGCACTACAGTTTCATAATCATGCAATAGCTCTCTCTGTGTGAATGAATTAGACAACAAAATAGCTGAACTTAAAGTGTTGCATCTCTTCAGTGTTATATGTTTACTCCCCAAAAGCACTATTTCATATTTAGCCAGGCGTTGGTCTGAAAATGCTTGTGTTCTGTACTTTAACAGAAGTACCTCAACTTCATGTGAACAATATATTGTCAGTGTTCAGCCTAACATTAAATCTGCAGATTTTGTAATTAGTAATGCAATTGCTCCCACCCCTCTTAAGAATAGAGATGTGCCTGCAGCTATGGGATCTAGTTGGCCAGAGTATAAGCAATAGGACATTGATTTGGTCCTAAACTCTGTGTCAAAACTCCTGAAGTCACACCCTTTCACTCATGGACATAGAATGTGAATGGTTTGGAGTAATAAGGGATACCTAGAGCAAAGGCCAATAATATTGCTTCCTTCGATTTCACAATGGCTTGTGAATGCTCTTGCTTTAATTTCAGTGGCTCTGACATGGTGCCCTTACTTTATATAGTCAGTGGTTTAGTAATTTCACCATAATTTTGAATCCATTATCTGCAAAAACCCGTGGTCCCCAAGATGGCTCTGAGTTGCCTTTTGGTCTTTGAGGCACTCAGCTTCTGTATGTCTCCTATTCTCTTCTGGGAAATGCTTTTAATATCTTTTGCCCCCTCTTATATAACTCACACAAAACATGTTTACTATCACGCTGGCACACTTTTGCAGATGGTAACACTAATAGGAGACTGGCTACAAAGTGAATGGGCCTGCTGTCCTTGAAATGTATATTGGCTAAATCCTTGTTTAAGATTTGGGAAAAAAACAATGAAAGACTTCACAGAAATCTTGGGGCAACCAGAACCAGAAATATTGATTCCCTTGCCACATGAATGCAAATATCTTCTGTGAGTCCTTGTGCATAGGTATTGAGAAGACAGCAGAACACAAATCATCCACGGGGAAATATTTTGCATGACTTGGAATCGATGCAATTATGGTAGCAGGACTACCATAAAAAGTATATCTGGGTTCTTTTTTACTACATGATCATTAACAGCTCTGAGATCTTGTACAAATCAATAGATCACTCTTACATTTTCATCTAGCTTGGGTTTTTTAACACATAGAATTGGGGTGTTGTATTCAGAAATTTGTGGTATTATTATGCTTTGCTGCAGCAATGACTCAATTTTTGGGGTGATCCTGTCAATGGCTTCTTTACTCAATGAATACTGTAGAATGCATGTGGTGGGCCTTTTTTCATAACCATCCTAACAGGAGTTGCTGATTTTAATAAGCCTACATCTGTGAAATTGGTTGTCCATAAGCAATCTGGAATATCTGCTGGTATTTGATAAATGTTATTTCCTTTCCCCTCTGACTTGAGTGTATACAGGAATAGCACTAGAAAAAGGTTTATGGATTCTTCTGGGCATTGTAAAGAAATAACCCCAGTTGGTGTACATAGTATTATTGCTCTCAATTTACAAAGAAGATCTCTCCCCACTAGGTTCATGGGAGAGTTAGGCATTAAAACGAAAGAGTGTTTCACACTTAAAGGTTGCAGGGAAACCATTATTGGCTTTAATTTTTTCAAAATTTGGGGTTTCCCTGTCACACCCACAACTTACTTTGTATCCATTGCTTCACACTCTTCTGGGGACTTTTGTAATGCTAATTTTGCACCACTTGTGCCAAGAAGACAGTTGTAATACTGGGTTCCTACTTTTAGGGGAACATGGTGTTTGGTACTGTTTTCTGGAGAACGTACTAGTATTACAGGAGCTAGAATACTAGGATCAAGAAAACGTAGCACTTGTTCCTGTCCTTCACCCACTAATTCTTCATTGCTTTCTTTTACACTTGTTTGCCATGTTTGTAAAATCTCTCTGTCATTTGCAACAGTTTCTATTTCATTGCCCATACTGTCTAATCTATTGGTCTCATTTCTTAGCTCTTTAACTGCACTTTCTCTTGCACACCTTCATAAGGAAGCTGCTTCCTTTTGCATATCCATAATCTGTGAATTCTCACCAGCTACCTGGGAATACTTAGGACGAGTACCTGTCTCATAACCTCTTACATGGAATTCAAGTCTGGGGCTTGTGAATTGTGACAGCATCTAGTATCACAGTGATTTGGGTAGTATGGTCTTGCATACTAGAATGCATTGCCAAACCCATTGTTATATCTATTGCTGAACCCATAACCATTCTACCTGAATCCATTGTATCAATCATAGTGGTTGCCTCGGTTTCCCCTGGAGTTCTGAGCAAAGAATTGTCACCTTAATCTACAGTCCCTCATTAAGTGGCCGAGCTTGTCACACAGATAACATATGGGGATCTGTCTGTATTGCCTTTGGTTGTAGTTTATTCAGGGCATTCTAAAAGTCCTTAATGCAACTACTATTTTTTCCTACACTTCTTTTGATTTTCATTTTAGTTTGAGCTCTCTGATATCTTTGGTCAAGTTATCATCAATTAAATCAATCTTTTCTTCTGATTGGCTATCTTTTTCATCTTGAAAAATATAGTTAGCCACCCTTCTAAGTTCATCAAGACCCATATTAAACCAATTAAGACAACTACTTTGAGCATTCGATGATTCTATCAAGGAAAGTAGAAGGAGTCTCTCCAACTTCCTGCTTTAGATGTTCAAATTTTGACCAAGTTCCTGGCCATCTAGAATTTTCTTTCATGGTGTCAATTATTGCCTCCCTAGCTGTTTGTAGGCCCCTGTACCCCATGAAGGGAATTTTACTTTCACTCAGGATCCTTGAAGGGCCAGTTGGGAATTTGAAGGTTGTTATCAGGATCCTCTATAATTTGCTGTTTCTCCATCTTAGAAAGTAATTTGTCCATGAGGATGTCAAAGTCAAGGAGCAAAGGATTGAAAGTTGAACAATTCTCTTGAACTGCTTTACCACCCCCATTGGTTCCTCATCATAGTTAGGGGTATTATTTTTAAAAGATGAGATATCAGCTTGTGTAAACCTTTGGTGACACTTAATATTCAAGATACCATGCTCAAGGGACTCTATAGGCATCTCCCTTAGATGAAACATGTGATATGGTGTGTTCTCTAATGCTCTGTTTCCATTTCTAATTTAGTTGGTTTAGCTGATGTTGTTGCATACACTATTTTAATTGCTTGTTTAATTTCTTGCATTATTTCTTGTGTTTTGAGTAGTTCTTCATATTGGGTCTCCAACCTAACTAATTTTGTTTCAAGATAGTTCACTTTAAAGTTAAGTTTGTTTTTCTCAATATCATGTTTGACATTTGCCTTGCAATGATTAAAGATGGCAGCCAAAGCTTTAAACATCATATAGAAGCAAGAGAGGATCAATATCACTGAAGGGATATACAAGATTAGTTGCTGTGTTTTTAACAACAGTATTGGCATCAGGAATCCAATAGCTCTTATATTGGAAAAGTATTGAGGCAGAGAACCTAAGAAAAAGTTTGGTAAAAAACTCAGCTGGAAAATGAAGTGCCACATTTGTTACTGTGGAATACCACCAGCAAGGCTCAAGCAGCTGATTCATTAAGTAAGTCTTGTCTTACATAAAGAGACTGCTATTTTTTCACAAATGATTGTGATCTAGGAATGGTCAAAGTCCTATTACACTTGTAAATAATTAATTATACTGCTTTTTAATCTATTATATTATTCTTTCCTTCTATTTTATTATTTAATCTATTTATATTTCAAGTTATGATTGTTAAACTAAGTTGCTATTTCTTTATATTGATTTTCAATTTTATGAAAATTTCTATTTTAAATCAATATTTTCTACTTTAGGTTATTTTTGTTTAAAATATAACAATTTCTATCTATTACCAACATTTGTCTATATTCTATGATCTTATTTGCTAACCTATACCAATTTATTGTAATTCATTCAAATTTTTAGATTTTCTTCTATTATATTACTCTCTCCTATTTATCCTTTTATGCTTCCTTTTCGCCACTTTTCTTTCCTCATCCAGTTATATATATAATTTAGAAGTTTTCCTCTTATCCTCTCTTCTGATTATTTTCAGTAGCATTCTTTTATATTTAATTTTTTCAACCAGTTTTTTTTTCAGCCAAAATGACATCTGGAATATGTGAGTGTGTGTGTGTGTGCACGCACATGTGTGTGTGTATACATACATATATATGTATACATATACATATATACACACTCATAATAACTCACTGTCAATTTCTTGGTTGGGGAAATTAAGTTGTATACATAACAAAGCTCTGGAAATTAATTCTATCCCGCCCAAAGCCTGAAAACAAGTTTGCCAAGGTTATTAGGGCATTTATGTTTTTATACCGAGGTAGAAAAAAGAGAGTTGACTGATGACCTTGAATACCAATCTAAGATAGAGATTTTTCTCCAATAGCTTGATTACACCAATTTTATTCAAGACAGAGAAATGTAAATTTTAGGTGGGTACAATTTTTTTTTGGCCTGGTGTTTCCAACCTATGTGTATCTATTCATCCTAACTGGCTACTATGCTTGCTGACTTTTTCTTCTTTATCTTTCCTCCATCAAGTAGGTGAGAAATGGAAGAACCTAAAATTCTTTCCTCAAGGCACAGAAAGTGGTAAAAGTATTCTAGAATATAAATCTTCTGTGACTCTTAAGTCTGTCCTCTTTATACTATCCCATGTTGGCTCTCTAGTGATTATTTTCTCTTATTTAACGAAACTACTCTAAGAAATACTGTACAATGACAATATGAGAAATACAACTTTCAAACAAGAAAACAATAATTCATTCCTTTCTCTAAAAAACAGAAACTTTGATAAAAGAAAGGAAGAAACATATTAACGCCTTTTCCCATCTTAACTCTGACCTATTGGTCTCCCTGAGCTTACACAAATTAGAATTCATAAAACACTTCCCGCACTATAGAAAATGTATTTCTGAGTGGATAAAATGCTGAATCAGTAGCAAAAAAAGTCATGGTTAAAAAATCCTAACTCTAACATTTATTAGCTCTATGACTATTAACAAGTTATTTAACTTCTGAATGCCTCAAGCAATTTGCTTACACTATGAAATAAATAGTGCCCAGTATTGATACATACATACATACATACATATATATATGCATATATATATATGACTTTTTTTAAGATTGAGGAGCTTTCTCTCAAATAGATAATAAACAATATGTATTTTAATGGATATATTTTAGGGAGCTTACCGAAATACATGCAGGTTAAATGATTTGTTCAAGGCCACAAAGCCATAAAGTCATAGAGATGGTAATCAAAAATAGGTCTTAGAAATACCTAGCCAATGATTTTCCTTATATTTACCATCTATTAACCCTCTCTATAACACCCAAGTTACTATTCAATTACTTTCCTTCTTTGCATGCTTGAATTGAGGCCTTACTGTTATTCTTTGTTCCTTACCTTCACAAACAGTAATTCTGACTTGATCGTAGGATTATAGATCTAGAATGGGAAGTGACTTCAAAGACCATCAATTCCAATCCTTGTTTTCTAAGGATGAGTTATATCAGACCAAGAGCACAGAGTCAATTTCAAAAGATAAGAGCTCCCCCTAGAAAATATCCAGATCCTATTCCCCTTTCTACTTCCTTTCCAAAACTGACCTCTGGGAGACCAAGTTAAGGCAACCAGATTCTCATATACACTTTTATTCATTCAAAAACAAATACACAAAGGTTAGGGTTTGTTGGGTGATTTAATTTCATTCAGTATGAGACTAATCATTTATAAAAGCCAACATCCAAAGAAAGAGGAGAGAGTGATATTTCTATTCTTTTAAAATACATTCTTCTTCTGTACTGATAATTTCTATCCCTGGCATCTTTAAATATTATCTTTAATACAACACACGTGTTGAGCATATGAACAGTCACCTTTACTCTTCTCGGTGGGCAGACACTTTTGTCTGCACATACCATTACTCTGAAAACAGCCATAAGTCCACTTCAGATAGCATCCAGCTGTAAAAATAAAATGAAAATAAAAATAAAAGTTGGTCAGATATTAAGAATATTAAGCCAATTTGAAGGCTCTGGGACAATAAATTAATAAAGATGGTTGACTTTTAGAATTTGAAGCAATTATCTAGATAAATACTATACAATATTTTTGTGATTAATCATGCAGTTTTAGAGCTAGTATAGAAACAAATGAAAGGGCATGTATACTTCTCACTTTTAACTGGGAATTCTAAATTTAAAAAAAAAAGAGAGAAAAAAATGAGAAAGAATACTAACCACATCCAGAGAAAGAACTGTAGGGGTAGAAACACAAAAGAAAAACATGATTGATCACGTAGGTTTTATGATTAGGGTTTTGATATTAAAAGATCACTCTATTGCAAATATGAATAACATGGAAATAGGTTTTTAAAAATTTTTTAAACATTTATTAATATTCATTTTTAACATGGTTACATGATTCATGCTCCTACTTTCCCCTTCAACCCCCGCACCCTCCCCACCCACTCATGGCCGATGCACATTTCCACTGGTTTTAACATGTGTCATTGATCAAAACCTATTTCCAAATTGTTGATAGTGGCATTGGTGTGGTAGTTTCAAGTCTACATCCCTAATCATGTCCACTTCATCCCATGGATTCAAGCAGTTGTTTTTCTCATGTTTCCTCTCCTGCAGTTCTTCCTCTGAATGTGGGTAGCGTTCTTTTCCATAAATCCCTGAGAATTGTTCTGGGTCGTTGCATTGCTGCTAGTACAGAAGCCCATTGCATTCAATTTTACCACAGTATATCAGTCTCTGTGTACAATGTTCTTCAGGCTCTTCTCCTTTCACTCTGCATCAGTTCCTGGAGGTCATTCCAGTTCAGCTGGAACTCCTCTAGTTTATTATTCCTTTTAGCACAATAGTATTCCATTACCAGCATATACCACAGTTTGTTCAGCCATTCCCCAAATGAAGGACATACCCTCCTTTTCAAGTTCTTAGCCACCACAAAAAGCGCAGCTATAAATATTTTTGTACAAGTCTGTTTGTTTATGATCTCTTTCGGGTACAAATCCAACAATGGTATGGCTGGATCAAAGGGCAGGCATTCTTTTATAGCCTTTTGGGCACAGTTCCAAATTAGCAGCCAGAATGGTTGGATCAGTTCACAACTCCACCAGCAATGCATCAATGTCCCAATTTTCCACATCCCCTCCAGCATTCATTACTCTCCCCTTCTTTCATTTTAGCCACTCTGCTAGATGTGAGGTGATAACTCAGAGTTGTTTTGATGTGCATTTCTCTAATTATTAGAGATTTAGAACACTTTCTCATGTGCTTTTTGATACTTTTGATTTCTTTATCTGAAAATTGCCTATTCATGTCTCTTGCCCATTTATCAATTGGGGAATGGCTTGATTTTTTATACAATTGCTTTAACTCCTTGTATATTTGAGTAATTAGACCCCTGTCAGAGTTTTTTGTTATAAAGATTTTTTCCCAATTTGTTGTTTCCCTTCTGATTTTGACTACATTGTTTTGGTTCATACAAAAGCTTTTTACCTTAACATAATCAAAACCATTTAATTTACATTTTGTAATTTTCTCAAACTCTTGCTTTGTTTTAAAATCTTTCCTTTCCCAGAGATCT
>NC_058133.1:285336109-285352123 GCF_016433145.1 Gracilinanus agilis
TCTGTCACTTTCTCATTGAGATATTTCATGTTTCCTTCTATTTTATCAGTCTTTTGACTTTGTTTTATTTGTTCTTGCTGTCTTGAGAGATCATTGGCTTCTAATTGCTCAATTCTAGCCTTTAGGGACTAGTTTTCGGCTATAATGTTTTGGTTTTCCATTTCAATCTGGTCATTTCTGGTGTTCAATTTGCTTATCAGTTCATTTGATTTCTGAGCCTCACTTTCCAACTGGAAAATTCTGCCTTTTTAACTGTTATTTTCTTGCCAGATCTCTTCCATCTTTCTCATCATCTCAGATTTGAACTCTTCAATAGCTTGTGACCAGTTTTCATTATTTTGGGAAGGTTTGGATTTGATTTACTTTTTGTTCTCCTCTGTTGTCTGGATTTTTTCTGTATAAAAGTTGTTGAGTATTAAAGAGTTCTTCTTGATAATCTTTCTCTTCTGGAGTTTCTGATTTTGGCTTGCCATTGTTGTTAGCCCAGCACCTTCTTAGCTTTGTCCTCACACTCAGGGTCTGTTGGTGCTTTCTAGGCTCCAGAGATTTTGGGTCTCATTCTAGGGGTCGAGCCTTCTGGTTGTCCCAGGTCTGCCCCTCTGCCCAAGGCTCTTTCAGAAGTCTCAGGGGCTGCTTCCACAGCCATGCTCCCGTCTGCACAAAGTCCCTACTCAAGGTCCAAGCCTGAGCTCACGATCCTTGTCCATGCCTAGGGCAATGCCTTCACCCGCAAAGGAGCTCAGGAAATTCTGTGCGTGTTCTTTAGCCTCTTGGGGTTCTAAGGCTTGCTGCTCTCAGGAACAAGCCCTGGAAATGCCAGTGACTTAATGGGTGCCCCAAATCTGCTTTAAGTCTTGTGGGCTGGCCTTGGAGCTATGCGTGGTATGGGGTTTGGGGTAGGGGCTTCTTCCTCTTGCATTTTAGTGAGAGCTGTTTCACCCCTTTATAGCTTGGAAATGCCCTGATTCCGCGTACCTTCAATGCTGAGCCCTTTTGTGGGGTCCCTTCGTTTATCTGGATTCATTTTTATGTCCCCTTTAGGAGTCCTGTATGCTTCGGTTAGGAGAGATCAAGCAGCTGCTCCTTACTCTGTTGCCATCTTAACCTGAAGTCTGGAAATAGGTTTTGAAGAATGATACAAGTATAACTGTTTGGAATTGCTTGTCAGCTCCAGAAGGGGGGAGGAGTTGGAGAAGGGATGGGAATCATATAATCATGGAAAAATATGCTAATAAAAATATAATATATGAATAAAAAGAATTATCATATACTCCTTGGACCACTCTCATGAAACCCCAGAGGATTCACTAACCACTAAATGGGAACCACTGACTTTGTCTCTTTAGATTTTGTGCCAGTATTTCATTGGCAATATGGCAATGACCATGACATCTTTATTGTTTATTTAACTGTGGCACTATATAGAAAACAACAATAGTATAGTGAGCAGAGAATTGGTTGGAGAGTTAAGAAATCTTGATTTTTGTTCCAATTCTAAGTACGAAATATGGAATCGCCTAATAAAGAAGAGTCTTAGAGTCAGGAAAATCTAGTTCAAATTCTGCTATAGACCCTGGCTAAAAATATGATTATATACAATATTGCTTTGTTCATCTGATCTTTAGTTTTGCTCATTTGAAAAATGAGATAATGTCCCCTAACTCTAAAAGTTGTTGTAAAGAATGAAATAATTTATATAAAGTGTTTTACAAACCTGAATCTATTAAAGAAATGCCATCTATTTTTATTTTTAAGATTGTGAAATCTGCCAAGTCACTTAAAGTGTCTGGGAATTAGTTTTCCTTATAATTTATTCCCTTAAAAGTTTGTGTTTCCTCCTTTACAAATTTTTAGTGTGGGAAGTTATCCAGAAACTTCAACGTTATGGAAACATAATATGGAATTAATCTAAAATATGAACTATTATTTATTATTTTTAAGAAATCTATCAAATTTTAGAATTATATAGCTGCGAGTTGAGAGGGATCAGATATGTGGTTCAATAAATACTTGTGAGGACCATGATGACAGAATTCTCACAAAAGGGCCATTGAATTTTCCTGTGCATATAATAGGAAATTCATTAACTACTGAAGGTTACCATTTCATTGTTTTTGTATTTTTTATAAATTTTTATTCTCATGTGAAGCATTTTTCCATATCGGTCATGGTTATAAGAGGAAACTCATATATAACCAAACCCCCAAAATAAAACAATAAATATACTGATGTGAATAAAAAATTATTCCAGCGGTTCTTTCTCTGGACATGGATAACAATCTCCATCAAAAGCCTTTCAGGATTGTCCCAGATCATTGCATTGCTGAGAGTAGTCAAGTTTTCACAGATAATTATTGTACAATATTGCTGTTATTGTGTATAATATTCTTACAGTTCTACTTATTTCACTCTGCATCAGTTCCTATAGATCTTTCTAGGTTTTTCTGAAATAATATTGCTCATCATTTCTTATAGCACAATAGTATTTCATCACAAACATGTACCAGAAATTGCTTAGCAAGTCCCCAATTCATAGACATCACCTCAATTTCCAATTCTTTGCCAATATAAAAAGTGTTGCTATAAATATTTTTGTGCAACTATATCCTTTCACCTTTTTTATTATCTCTTTGGGATAGAAACACTGTAGTGGTATTACCAGATCAAAGGATATGTATAGTTTTATAGCCCTTTGGGCCTAGTTCCAAATTGCCCTTGTAAGAATTAAAAAGGTTTGGTCAAATTGTAAGAGTTAAAAAAAATTGTGGTTGTCAATTATTAATATTAAATATTAAACTCTGAGGCTGCTAGTAGCTTTTAACAATTAAGTTTAATTTAAAAAAAGAGATATAGTAACAGAGGAAAATGTAGGAAGAAAGTATAAAATATTGCCTAGCTAAATATTAATAAGTATTAAAAATTAAAGGTTGGACTAAATGTATATAAATATGGTTGCCGAAAATATATTACTCAAGTCAGGATGACTTTTTATGGCAGTTTATTTACAAAAGGAGAAAGAGTGAAAGTAAGGAAATGAGAGAGAGAGTAGATAATTACTCCAGTCTGGTCCAAATTAGGCAGGGCTTCAGAGGTCCCTGCAAAGTGGAGCCCAGAGGTAAATTAAACAGGGGTTCTAACCCAAAGGCCTCCTCCAAGATGAGAGGCCTCTCTGGAGGCTAGCACCTCCAGAAAAGCTAGGAAAAGGACTAAGCCTTTTTCACTCACCCACGTGGTAGTTCAAAGGGAGAGATTCAAGAACAGTCTCACTAAATCTCAGAGTCTCGGGCCTTTGAAATACATTTCCCAAGAGTTCACTAGGTTCCTATTGTTACAAACTGATGTAGACAGGGGGATAAAATTGAGTGGCCTGGCATGGCTAGTTCTCTTCCTTCCTATGGTGGCTTGGAGAGGGGAATGTGGGCTGTTTGAACAGGTAGATTAGCCATGGCACGTGGATTTTATTTATTACTTATTTATCCCTTTACTTCTAGTGATTGCTAATAAACCTTATAAAAATTCAATATTTTTAAAGTTATTATTTTATATTCTTTTTAATTGTTGCATTTTTGGTGACCAGAATTTGGAGAAAGAATTCTCAATTTTTTTAAGACAGCCAAGATAGATTACTCAAAGGTGCCCTGCTCCTCCTGTTTTTGTGTGTTTGTTTTGTTTTGTTTTTGTTTTTTCTCTTTTTCCCCAGCCACCTGGCTGCTTTTAGTTAAGTAGCTTTTCCAGGAGCTCTTGTCCAAAATAGTAAAGCTATTTCTCTTGCTGATCCTTTTTGCTGCTGATCCAGACTCCTGCTGCTAACTCCCAGCCTCATGTTTTTGCTGTTTCTGTTCCTGATCCTGCTGTTGCTGCTGCTGGATGGTGATCCTTGCCATTCCTGTTGCTGGAGCTGCTGCTGCTGCTGATGATGATGATTGGAGTCAATCTCTGGAGGCTTGGAAAGTATAAATCCCTCTTTTTTTCATTGCAAACAGCTGAGAGCTTGCTCACTGCTTGCTGCTTGCCTTGAAAACCCATGTGTATTTCTCTTAGGCAATAATTAGATTCCTAAAGAGCTTTTACCTGAGGTGAGCTTCTAACTCTAATTCCCTGTCCATGTGGCAAGGGTAGCATGTGGCCCATTTTACCTGAGGGAGGAAGGGTAAAGAAGGTTACTCTTCCAAACAGGAAGTAGATTTGCAAGCATGGCTCATTCTATGAAAGAGCAGTGCATTACCTTATTTAAACAGCTCCCAATTTTAGGATGGTTTTTCTTCCTAGTATTTCTGAGTGATTAGTGTGAATGATCCTGAGATTCAAGGGAGAGATTCATCTCCCTCTCCCTCTTATGGCCTGGAAATTTGAGCCTGCCCAGACTATAAAATATATCCAATTTAGGATTCTTCCACACTAGGTTCAGTGAGGAATTCTCCCTCAATATGAGAGATCCCAGAGCTCTGACAAAAGGAACCTAAATGCATAGAGAAGAAACTTTAAAGAGTGGAGGTAGATTTTAAGCCTTTTCAGACTCCATTGTTTTATGAAAGTCTTTGTATCTTATTGTACTTTGTGAATTGTTTGCTTTATGATTTAATTTTGTTTTTTTTAAGTTTATATGTTAATCTGATCAATATCTTTCTGTTACACTGAATCAGTTCAAACTACTGTGTTTTTGGTTATTAGATAAATTCAGTTACATGATTTTATTTGTACCTCCCCATGACTGTACTAAACAAATATCATTGTAAAAGTTCAGTCAACTTATACAAACCTTTTCATGAGATCACATATTGTCTTAACATCTTTTTTATTCTATTTTGACAATTGTATACAACCTTTGGAGAATTTAAGGACTTAAGAATTAAAAGTAATTTTAAGGAGTCTTCAGGAGTAGTTTTTAGATATCTAGTAGCATCCTTGCCTCTCAGTTGTTATTATCCTATAATGCAAAGTTTAAATTCTTTTGAGAGTAATTTTAGGATAAGAAACTTGCTACCTCCCCAAATCCAGAAAGTGAACTGTTTGGATAAAACCATGAAAATGCCTACAGAGACCCTACACAGCATTAAGAACATTCTGAATGAACTTTGGAGTGTGGTGAATTGAACTGAGGTAATTGAATTCATTTGTTTTGAATGTACACTCTTATGCTGAAGAGGACTGCCCCCTAATTGGCTTTTTGTCAATGTGCCTAGCAATCATTGGATCATTAGTTTTGTACTCTTTTCTTTTTATCCCCAAATTACTGTAATTTAAAAGTTAGTTGTGTTACAAGATCCATTGGAGAGACCAGTCTTCCTCAGATCTTGGGGGGGGGAGTGTGTTATTGGAAATTTGGGGCCTTTGAACTACATTTCCCAAGAGCCCACTGGCTTCCTATCACTACACACTGACATAGACAGTGGGATAAAATTGAGTAGTCTGGTATGGCTAGGTCTCTTCTTTCCTATGGCAGCTTGGAGTGGGGAACTCAGGTGTTTGAACAGGTAGATTAGCCATGGCATATGGGTTTTATTTGTTACTTATTTATTCCTTTACTTCTAGTGATTACTAATAAACCTTTTTAAAGTTATTATTTTATATTCTTTTTTTATTGTTCCACAGGTTCACGAAGCAGATCCTTTACAAGCCTCCAACTCAAACTCATACTACAACTTGAACTCCAAACTCTGAAGAACTGCCTTCACAGGAAGTTGTCACTGCTTTTAAAGATGTTTCTTTGTGTCACTTCCTATGCAATCCTTCAACTTTACATGGTCCAATTGTAGCATTAGCTTTGCTTAGCACTGCTCAGGGGATAGTCAGTCATTTTTGATGTGTCACCCACTGTATCATGTGTGGATCACAGACCTCCCCATACTTAAGGATAAGTGGGGTGTATATGCTTCTGGTGATTAAATCTAAAAGTGGATGAGGGGAGAGTTAATCCCATCTTCACAATACCCTATTATTGCCAATCTGATGGGAAATCCAGGTCACCACCAACAACAGCTCCCTCAGGTCCTGATCTCCAACCAAGGAGTTGAGTCGCCCAAGAGAGAGACTCTGCTGCCCAAGAGTCTCCAACACACATGAGGCTGAGTTGCCAAAGACAGTGTACCAAAGCACATGTGTCTCCACAAAAGTCCCAAGAGGCCAAACAGTTTACATTAAATAAATGTGCTCAATCCCGCACAGTTCAAATCACCACATCCCAAAGTTATTTCTGGATCTTTTGATGCAGGGTGTGGTTTCTGCAGGCATCTTTATGGCACCTTCTCCAAACAGTTCACTTTCCTAATTCAGGGAGGCAACAAGTTTTTTTATCTTAAAATTACTCTCAAACAAGAAAAAAGTTTATAAATCTAGAATTTTATCACAATAATACAACCCCCCCTGAGGAGGATGTTGACCAACACATGAATCACCCTGGGATACATGGTTGAGTTATGAGGTATATAAATCAATTGTCAAAAGAAAATAAAAAACAACAAAAAATAACAAAAAATAGAAGATAAAAAAGTAACTTCTGGATGAAACATAAAATATCAAAGTCTCATGTGTAAAACTTCTAAGTAAGGAAGAATAAGCCCACAGGAGGTTCATGAACCAGGGCCTGGCTAAAGTGATTTATTTCCCCAAAGTCTGTGGTAGCAATTATAACAATGTTACACACCCATTGACAGCCAGGACTACAGAAAATTGTCATAACATAAAAGAGAGAGAGAATAAAGGACAAGACTTTTGAAGCAAAAGGGAAATAGCATTTCCTGGTCATGATTTTACCTTTGCTCTTGGGATAGGGAAGCCAAAATGGAAGCCAAACTGAGGTACTTGGTTGAGGTCTGCATCTGGCATAAGGGAATCTTGTTTCTGACTTTGCAAACAGCTGCTTCCTCAAAGCTCAAAATAAGTTCAAGTCTCCTGCCTTAGGGAATAATCTCATCAATCCAACTGGGATTGGTTGGTCTCCTTGATCTTGTTTCCCTTGGCATGTTGCAAGTTAACTTTGTGCTTCTTGACATTCTGTAATGGTTCTTTTGTGATTCCTTCTTCCTCCAGAATGGCTGGATCAGTTCACAACTCTACCAACAATGCACTTGTGTCCAAATATTGCCACATCACCTCCATAATTTACAATGTTTCTGTACTGCCATATTAACCCATCTGATAGATTTGAGGTAGTACCTTGAGCATAGTTTTAATTTGCATTTCTCTAATCAAGATTGATTTAGAACCTTTTTCATATGATTATTGATGACTTTGATTTATTCATCTGAAAATTGGTCATTCATATCCTTTGACCATTTGTCAATTGGAGAATGGCTAGTATTATTATAGATTTGACTTAGTTCTCTATAAATTTGAGAAATGAACCTTTATCAGAGACATTTGTTATAAACTTTTCCCCAGTTTTTTTCCCTTCTAATCTTGGTTCATTAATTTCATTTGTATAAAAGCTTTATAATTTAATAGAATTAAAATGATTCATTTTACATCTCATAATATTCTCTCTTTCTTTTTTGGTCAGAAATTATTCCATGCTCCAAAGATCTACCAACCAAGCTATTCTGTGTTCCCCTAATTTAGTTATGATTTTACTCTTTATATATATATAATATCTATTTTGACCTTGTATATGGTGTGAAGATATTGGTCTATACAAAGATTCTGCCATACTGTTTTCTAATTTTCCTAGCAGTTTTTGTTAAATAGTGAGTTCTTATTCCAAAAGATGGAATCTTTGAGCTTATCAAACACTGGGTTACTAAGTTCATTTATCCATGTATGTTGTATATTTAATCTACACCACTCATTTAACATTCTATTGCTTAGCCAGAAAAAAGATTGTTTTGATGATTGCTGCTTTATAATACAATTTGAGGGCTGGTGCTACTGGGCCACCTTCCTTCACATTTTTCTTATTAGTTTCCTTGATATTCTTGAACTTTTCTTCTTCCAAATGTATCTCATTACTTTTTCAAATTCTATAAAATAATTATTTGGTGATTTGATTTGTATGCCATTGAAAAATGAATTAATTTAAGTAGAACTAACATATTTATTATATTGGCTTGGCACACAAAGGAATTCTTTTTAATTGTTTATGTCTGACTTTATTTGTGTGAAAAGTGTTTTGTAATTATGTTCATATAATTCCTGTGTTAGCTTTGGCAAGTAGATTCCCAGGTATTTTATAATGTTTAGAGTGATTTAAAATGGAATTTCTCTTTCTTACTCTTGATTCTGGACTTTGCTGGTAATATATACAAATGTTGATGACTTATGTGGATTTATTTTTGTATCCTGCAACTTTACTTAAGTTATTAATTACTTCAACCAGTTATTTTAGTTGATTCATTAAAATTCTCTAAGCATACCATCATATATATCATCAACAAAGTGATAGTTTAGTTTTCTCATTGACTACTTCAATTTGTTCCTTTTTTTTCTTTCCTTACATTTAAATCTAGCATTTTCAATACAATATTAAATAATAGTGGTGATAATGGGCATCCTTACTTCACTCCTGATCTTATTAGGAAAGCTTCTAACTTATCTCCATTACAGATGATACTTCATGAAGGTTTTAGGTAGATACTACTTATCATTTTAAGGAATGATTCATTTATTCCTATGCTTTCCAGTGTTTGTAATAGGACTGGGGGTTGTATTTTGTCAAAGACTTTTTCTGCATTTATTGAGATAATCATGGGATTACTGTTAATTTAGTTATTGATATGGTCAATTATGCTGATAATTTTCCTAATATTAAACAAATCCTGAATTCCTGGTGTAAAGCCGACCTGGTCATAATGAATGATACTTATGATATATTGCTGTAGTGCCCTTGCTAGTGTTTTATTTAAAATATTTGCATCTATACACGTTAATGAAATTGGCCTATAATATTCCATTTTTATTTTTGCTATTCCTAGCTTAGATAACAGTTTGATATTTGAGCCATAAAAAGAATTTGGTAGGATTCCTTCTTTGCCTATTTTTTCAAATAATTTATGTTGTATTGAGATTAATTAAACTTTAAATATTTTATAGAATTTACTTTTGAATCCATCTGGCTCTGGGATTTGTTTAGAGAGTTTATTGATGACTTTCTCAATTCTTTTCCTGATATAGAATTATTTAAGAATTTTATTTCCTCATCCATTAATCTGGACATTTTGCATTTTTGAAGATATTCATTTATTTCACTTAGATTGTCAGATTTATTGGGATATAATTGGACAAAAATGTTCCTAATGATTTTTTCAATTGCTTCTTCATAGTAAGTTCATACTTTTAATTTTTGACTCTGATAATTAGATTTTCTTCTTTCTTTTTTTAAAATCTAATTAATCAATACTCAATTTTTTATAAAACCACCTCCAGATCTTCTTTACTAGCTCAATGGTTCTCTTACTCTAAATTTTATTAATTTCTCCTTTAATTTTTAGGATTCATAATTTAGGCTTTTAATGAGGATCTTCATTTTTTTTCTAGTTTTTTTAGCTACAAGTGTAATTCATTGATCTGCTTTTTCTCTCTTTTTTTGATGTAAACATTTAGAGATATAAATTTTCCCCTGAGTACTACTTGGGCATATCCTATAAAATTTGATATGTCATCACCTCATTATTATTCTCTTTAATAAAATGATTGATTGTTTCTAAAATTTGTTCTTTTACCCATCCCTTTTTTGACATTAGATTATTTAGTTTCCAATTAATTTTTTATTTATGGAGCCTCATTGAATATAATTTTCATTGCATTACAGTCTAAAAAGGATGCATTTATTATTTCAGCTTTTCTACATTTGGTTGTGAAGTTTTAATGCTCCAAAACATGGTCAACTTTTGTTTAGGAGCTATGTTCTGCTGAAAAGAAGCTATATTCATTTTATTCCCATTCTGTTCTCTCCAGAGATCTATTACTTTTAACTAAGATTTCATTCACTTCCTTTACTTTCTTTTTGTTTATTTATTTATTCATTTATTTATTGGTTTGATTTATCTAGCTCTGAAAGGGGAAAGTTGAGGTCCCCCAATAGAATAGTTTTACTGTCTATTTCCTCCTCAAGTTCATTTCATTTCTCCTTTAAAATTTTAGAGGCTATATCATTTGGTGCATATATGTTTAGTACTGACATCACTTCCTTGTTTATAATACCTTTTAGCAAAATGTAATTTCCTTACTTATCTCTTTTAATGAAATCTATTTTTGTTTTGCTTTGCCTGAGATCATAATTGGTACTCCTCATTTTTTAAATTTCAGATGATGCACAGTAAATTGTACTACCCCCCACTTACCATTACTCTGTGTGTGTTAACCTGCCTAAAATGTGATTCTTATAAACAACATATAGTAGGATTCTGGTTTTTAATACACTCTCCTATTTAATTCCATTTTATAGGTGGGTTTCTACCATTCACATTCACTGTTATGACAACCAACTTTGTATTCACCTCCATCTTATTTTCCCTTTTTGATCCTGCACTTTTCCTTTTGCTCTGTCCCTCATCACTGATGTTTTGCTTTTCATTACCCTCCCTACTCCCCTTTCCCTTCTATTACTACCTCTCTTCCATTGTGTTATTCCCTTCCTACTTTTCTATAGGATAAGATAGGTTTCTACACCCCTTTGAGTATGGTCTTTATTCCCTCTCTGAACCAGTTATAAGAGTAAAGTTTAAGCATTTCCCATCACCACCCTCATCCTCCCCTCCACTGTAATAGTTTTTCATGCCTCTTTAGGTAAGATCATTTACCCAGTTCCATTTATCCCTTCCCTTTTCTATCAATGCAATTTTCTTTTCACCCCTTAATTTTTTTCATATTATATTATCCTAATCTGTTTACTTCCACACCCTCTTTCTAAATATACTCCTTCTAACTTCTTTAATACTGATAAAAAATAAGAATTACAAATATCCTCTTTACATGTAGGAATACTTTGACCTTATTGAGACCCTTACATTTTCTTTTTTTCATATTTATCTTTTCGGGCTTCTCTTATGCCTTGACTTTGGAAATGATATTTTCTGTTTAGGTTGGACCTTTTCATCAGGTATTCTTATAAATCTTCTATTTTATTGAATGACTATTTTTTCCTCTGAAATTATATACCCAGTTTTGCTGGGTAGATGGTTTTGGGTTGTACATGTAGATCTTTCATTTCTGAAATATCAAATTCCATGCCTTCCCAACCTTTAATATGGAGGCTGAAAAGTTCTGTGTAATATTGACTATAGCTCCATGGTAGCTGTTATTATTATTATTCTTTCTAGCTACTTGCAGTGTTTTCTCTTTGGTTTGGTGACTCATGAATTTAGCTATTATATTTCTGAGAATTATCATTTAGGGATTTCTTGCCAGAAGTGATCTATGGATCCTTTCAATTTTTCTTTTACTGTCTTGTTCAAGAATATCAGAGCAGTGTTCTCTGATAATTTCTTGTATTATGATGTCCAGATTGTTTTCTTTTTTTGATCATGGTTTTCAGGTAGTTCAATAATTTTTAAATTGTCTCTTCTAGATCTATTTTCTGGGTCCATTTGTTTTTTTAATTCATACATTTCACATTTCCTTCTGTTTTTTTTTTATTCTTTTTAATTTCTTTTATTGTTTCTTCATCTCTCATGAAGTCATTAGCTTCTTTTTCTTAAACCCTTACCTTCCATCGTGGAATCATTACTGTGTATTGGTTCCAAGGCAGAAGACTGGTAAGGGCTAGGCAATGGGGGTTAAGTTACTTTCCCAGGGTCACACAGCTAGGAAGTGTCTGAAGCCATATTTGAACCTATGTCCTCCCATCTCTAGGCCTTGCTCTCAATCCACTGACCTACCCAGCTTCCCCTAGTCATTAGCTTCTAATTGCCCAATTTTAATTTTTAAGCAATGATTTTCTTCTATGAGATTTTGAACATCCTTTTTCATTTGGCCCATTTCTTCTTGCATTACTTTCATTTCTCTCCCCTATTTTCCCTCTGTCTCCATTAATTTTTGAAATTCTTTTTGAGTTCTTCCAGAATCTAAATATAGTTTATATTTCTCTTTGAAGCTTTGCATGTGTTTGTTTTGCTTTCACTGTCCCCTTCTGTGTCCGTGCCTTGCTCTTGGTCCCCAAAATTTTTTCTATAATTAGGGAGGATTTTTTTTATGTTTGCTCACTTTCCCAGCTTTTTCTTGACTTTCACTTTTATTTTAAAAGTGTGCTTTGGGGGACAGCTGGAAAGCTTCACAGGTATCAGTGCAGGAGCAGCTGCAGGGGAAGGGGGATGGTTGGCAGCCTGGTAAGATCTTGAAAGTCACAAGATCCACCTTCAGAACCTGGAAGATGGAGGACAAGAAATGTTTTGCTTTTCCATCATCCAATTTCTTCATGACCAGCTCCACCATGGATGCCTCTCTCCTGATGCCCAAGGGAGTTGGGAAGTTGTGATGCAGTGCCTGGAGATAGCTTTATATGTGACGGTTGAAGGTAAAGATCTAACTATATCATAGACTCTGCCATAAATATTTGAAGCTTTTATAGTCAAAAAGAGATACCCTATATCCAAAGGGATTCTGAACCCATTCTCACTTCTGATGAAAATATAGCTGAAACTGAGAGACTCGAGACTAAAGGAAATGAACAAATGAAAATAGAAAATTTTGAAGTAGCAGTCTTTCTATGGAAAAGCAATTGAATTAAATCCAGCTAATGCAGTGTATTTTTGCAACAGAACTGCTGCTTTTTTTTTAAACCCTTGTACTTCGGTGTATTGTCTCATAGGTAGAAGATTGGTAAGGGTGGGCAATGGGGCTCAAGTGACTTGCCCAGGGTCACACAGTTGGGAAGTGGCTGAGGCCGGGTTTGAACCTAGGACCTCTGGTCTCTAGGCCTGGCTCTCACTCCACTGAGCTACCCAGCTGCCCCCTGCTGCTTATTATTATTCAGGTACCATGAGAGACTGTGACAGAGCCATTGGTATAGATCCCTATTACAGCATTAAAGAATATGGCAGAATGGGCTTAGCACTTTGAAGTTTAAACAAGCACACATAGGCTTTGGTGTACTATAAGAAGGTCCTGAAATTTATCCTAGCATTGATATATTTACTTAAGAAATTATTAATTTAGATAGACCCTTTATATCTTCCTTTCCTAATACTACCCTGCCTTCCCTCCCTTACCTTAGTGGCTGTGGAGTTTACTTCAGGGACCTCAAACCCTATTAAACTATATTAAATCCTCCAAAGCTTATTTGTAGTAAAAATGCAATAATGTAATACATAAATAAAATAAAATGCAATGCATAAGATATTTTCCACAATAAACTGATCATCAAGAAAGTTATGAAACTACCAAAATACTTAAGAACAAAAGACATTCAAAAATATATCTGAACATAGGATATGAAGTTCTCCGAAAGAAAAGCAAACTGTTAACAATTATGCTAAATTTTGATCCAAATAATTAATAATGTAGTAAATGAACATCAAGAGAACTCTAATATTTCACCCCACTACAAGAAAATTTGCAAAAGCTGAAAGGTTCACAGCAACAAAAGATAACATATATCCTTAGTAAAACCAGGAATTGGCCCAATAATTCTGAAAGCAATTTGTAATTTGACTTTAAAAAGAGTAAATGTCCATACCAGATCTTTTAATTTTGAAATCTCATTACTACGCATATATCCCAAGGATATCAAATATACAAAATTAAGTTCTGATATAAAATGTGGCTCCCTAAATCAAGCCCAGTATTTCAGCTCTGCCTTAATTAATACAGAAAAAGCAGGATAACAATCTCCCCTGTTCTGGACAGTTAGACTCTAATTGATGTGGTTGCAGATTATGTTATATTCTTCCACATATGCTATTGACTCATCTTAAGCTCTTGGTATTTGAAAAATTCCTAGCCACATTTATATGATCCCATGTCACCCACAACCTATTCTTTTGTACTATATATTAGAATCTAATAATTTTATCCCCATTATAGCCAAAAACTATTGTTGAACAAAAATATGAGAAATGGAGTAATTGACTAGATCAATGATTCTTTTTTTGGTTTTGAACTGAAACACACAAATGAAAGAAGTTAATCATGAATCCAGATAAATTCTTTCTTTTAATTCCATGTGAAAAGAAGAAATGTTGACCAAGAATTTTCTGACATTCATTTAGTATTTTAATGAAATCTATGAGAATTTAAATTTGGAATCCCATTCTAAAAAAGGAACTGCAAGATGTTTTTCTTTCAGCCTTATCTAATGTTCCTCAGTTTCCATGTTATAGATCAACTTTTGTTTCATAGGATAAGAGTCTGGAGATAGAAGACATGAGATGTAACTGCAGGACTTCTGCTTCATATTTGTATATTAGGGAAATTAGCATTCCTTTTGGCTTAATTTTCATAAACTTTAAAATGAGGTGAAGAGTAGGTAGTAGACTGAAGTATCTCTAATGTCCCTTTCAGTAATAAATTCTATGGTTCAATGTTGACCATAATTAGTGAGGGAGGGGACAGAGAAAATAAGGTATAGCCAGATATATAGGTCAAGTACTGCAAGGAAGGAGGTGATTGGTGAAAGGTGAACTGATGGTAAAACAGTTAAAAACACAAGTTGACATGAAGGATAAAAAGATGGTGGTGCAGACAATAATTGGAGAACTGGGTCTAGGACCTTCATCATTCATGAGCATAAGAAGAAAGACTGTGTACATGGCATTGGGGAGAACATCAACAGCAATATTTCTTTTTTGTTTCTGTTTTTTAGAAATGCAAAATAATCAAGAAAAGGAAAAAAAGCATTAAATATGAATTAAAAAATTTTCAAGTCAGTAAATTCCAGAAAATCTTTACATTGGAAGTATATTGTACTAATATATGTCATTGGATGTTTTTGTGAACTGTGCAATAACTATTTTTTTTATTTAGATGACTAAATTACATTAACATATAATTAGTATACATGATTTTTCACTGGTGCAGTGTAGTCATCTGCTCACAACTTTACAAAAAGAAGGAAAATTGAGCTTATGAAATTAAAATGCTGCCTTCACTCTCTCTGCTTTCTGGAGTTGCCAAAATTGCCCATCCATTATATGAAATACCCTTCATAGGAACATTTTCTCCCCTAGACACTCAGTGTGAGACTTGGTGTATTGAACACGCAAAATAAATAGTATGATAGTCCCTAGAGATAAAAGAAAAAATCATGTTTGAACCAGACAATGGTGAATTTTTCAGATGTACATTTCTTGCCATAACAATTAGCCACTGACTTTCTTTTCATTTCAAATTAAAAAATGGTTGAAGACCCAGACTCATTGCTTTCCTCTCTCATTTGTAGGATCATAAGATCATTATTTTTTAGCTAGAAATAATGCTAGAGTTTGTTGAGTTCAAAGCAATCATCTTATAGATGAACAATATGAAGCACAGAGAGCTTCCTCTAAGGCCACAAAGAAAGTAAAGCCAAATGTGGGATCTGAACCCACGTCTTGAAGTTATTTCCAAAGAAAAAGAGAGATATAAATCCTATAAAATAAAGATTCTGAGTTCATACCCTTGCTTATTATTTCAAAGTTCGTAAAATTAGTTTAAGTGTATTCTGGCAATAAAACTCATGGTAATCCCAATTAAAATTCCATTTGGCCATTTTTTTCTAATCCTGAACTTGAGGGGACCTAAGTATCATAATATTATTCTGTAACTATTATAAAAATTCTAACTATGTGATCCTAGGCAGTTAATTTTGTCTCTCTGAATCTCATTTTCAGGACTTATGAAATGAGGAGGTGAATTAGGACCAGAGACTTGAGTCCATTTCAGAGCTAATGAATCATATCTGTCTAACCTTATTTTTCCATGTATATATTATTTAATAGCTTTTGTGTTCATCTAGTTACAAGAAAATTTAGTTTTGATGACATACATGTTAAAAAGTAAAAGCTATATTTATATATACATATATAATTTATTTATTTAATCTTGAAGGATGGAGTGAAAACTTTATAAGCCTTTAACTTCCTCTGAGATATATATATATATATATAT
>NC_058133.1:285359311-285387930 GCF_016433145.1 Gracilinanus agilis
TATATATATATATATATAATTTCAATGTCCTTGTGTACTGCTGACTACCTGAAATGGTAATGCATATTGCCATCAAAAAATTCTTAATCTTGTGTGATTATTATTCATATATAACCATAAATATTCCATAGAATACTTCTCCAGTATATTTCTCTACATGTAACACTCTAGAGGACCAACACCAACCTCAGAATATCCATCTATCCTTAATATATGAGCAGCCAGCTGTTTCTAATCATGTATCTCTTAGTAAATAAAAGTTATTTTTGCATTTAAGACATTAGATAATATGCTGCGTCAGGACCACCAGTCTGACAACAATTAGGGTTCCTGAAGGCTCATAAGAAGAAAGAAGCATGGGGGAATGATAAGAAGAAAGCAGTGGGGTAGGGAGGACTGAGTCAGCTGATGGCAACCAAGACAACTTTATTAGAAGTTACATCTTCTTTTATAGGGGGAGAAAAACCAGCTGAGGCTTCAACATGATACATACACAAGAGTTTACCTGGGCTACATGATACATACATACTCAGGGGTTTCTAGGGATATTGTACACAAACATGACCTACATGGAGAAGGGAAAGAAAGGAGGGAAGTGTGGTTAGGTATCTTCTGCTCTATGTCCCCGAGCTTTGCTCAGGGTTTCTCAGGCTTTGCCTGCTACATTTTGTCCCTTTTTATTTAAATTTGACAAGCAAAGATGAAGTAAATAAATTCTTGATTTAAATTCTTGAATTTGGAGAGTATAGATGTTTGGGTCTGAATACCATCAACTGGGAGTACACAATGGATGGGGCCCTCTGAAATAGCTGGGCTGGGGTCAAAACAAAGTGGGAGGAAAATAAACTAGGTCGGTCCTTTTTGCTCTGTTATTTGCTTTTGACTTGTCCCCAAATTATGTGTATTGTGGCTTGGGTCCTTGTCATTTGTGGTCTCCACAGTACATGGTTCCTGAGCATCCTCTGCTGCATCTGTCTGATGCTCTGACTTGATGAGCTGGGTGTATAGCCAAGCTTATTCCATTCCTATGTAGATAAAAATAAAACCTTGACCACCATGTTATAATTCTGTAAAAGATTGATAGGTTTGGTTTGGGTGATGTTCCTTTCAAATATCACATGGTATTCCCCCTTTTTGTTTTTAAATTTGGGTCATATAGCCATAGTAGCTTCAGTTGAGATCCACAGCCTTATTGCTTTATATGACAAGTTTCACCAATTACTCTTAATTAGCCAATTGTGTTACTAAAATTTCCATAATCCAAACAAACATCTGTTGTACCTATTTTCTCAGTCTGATGACTTCTCACTACCTTACAAGTCTGCATAGAAAATATCTACTCTTTAAGGTCTACCCTCCTACAAATCAAACTGCCTAGTCCATAAGTGTCCATTCTATCAGAATCATTTCACAGCCTCTGAAAACTATCGTTATCCTCATTCGTAACAAAAATATCTTTTGTACAGTGTTATAACCTATTAACCCCAAACTTTTAAAGTACAAATCATAGATCATTTGGGAGTAAACCTGATCAAATTGTAACAAATTGCTTCTATAGGTTGCATGTTTCCAGATGATGTAATGAGAGACATTGTATCTGTCTTTTTAGGTTCATATATAGGTTCACATGTGCTCTTTCCTGCTTTTAAATCAATTCCAAAGTTATTGAGGCAATGTGTAATGATGTGTTTTGCTGCTTTACCAGGTAGGCAAGTAGAAAATAGGAACTGAGAAAAATATCTACTATAACATGAATATATGCCAACTTTTCAAATGATGGAACCTGTGTAACATTCATTTGCTGTAGATGATTGCAGAGCAAATCTTTTGGATTTATGACATGAGAGGGGAGGGATATCACAGGTGGGCATGTTTGGTACTGCCTTACTATTTGGCTAGTTCTCTGTTCAAAGAGAAGACTTTCTTTAAGGCATTAGCAAGCTGATGAAGCATCAAATGAGATTCATATATTTTACAGTGACTAAGATTTAATGTCTTTATGTTTAATTTTAAACTCCAATGAAATTTTTCCTTTTATCCTAAAAAATCCTTACTTAAAAGGATGACATCATCTGAACCCTATATCCTTACACTTTATCTCAATCACATCAGATATTAATTTTAGTTCTTTGTACAAATTTATGAATGAAGATAAACACTTGGAATTGAATCAAAATTTTTGTATAGGCAGGTTGCACCAAAATATTGATTTAGAAAATTTTTGAAGATTTAGAAAATAGAAAATTTTATAGATATTAAATATCTCTTCCATCCCATATTTTTTCATTTTTAAAAGTAAACATAAATTTTTTCAATTTACCCAAATCTTTTTAATATTATATCTACTTCTCAAAGTTGGTACTAAATTCTTATCCATCTATATGCTTTATTGATCTTTAATATTCTTTTAAGCAGCAAGCCCCTATTAGGACAAATTAGACTGGATAAAATCTTTTAGGTACATTCAACCCTACAAACCTCTAAACATTGCTTATTCCATATCTCAATGAGAACAAACCTCTTCTTCATGAAACCTTAGAAATTCTTCTGAAATGTTAGTGACTGATAAACAATTTGCAACAGAGTCACTTTTAGCTTCACTCATGATTAGCTTCAGTCATGATTCCAAAATCATTTGTGATTTCAAAAACCAAATGTATCAACCTTAACCTTTGAATATTATCCAATTGTAGGATTAAATTATCCCTTTCCTGTCTTTATTATTTCTACCTCTCTTTCCTCATGGCCATCGAGGAAGAGAAGGAAAGAAATGTTTGACATATCTGTTTTCTTGCCTCTGACTTATTTGAATCAGAGGCTAAAACTCTTTTTTGTCTAATCAATGAAATTATCTCAAAGTTTAGGAGACTCAAAAATACACACACACACACACACACACACACACACACAAACAAATGCTGTTTCTAAATTTCCCAAACAGTCTTTTGTCTGTCTTCCTCATCTTTCCAAAACAAATGAGAAAGAGAGAGAGAGAGAGAGAGAGAGAGAAGAGAGATGCAAAAGACCTCTTCTATCTGAGGCTTGTTTTCCCTAAAATTAAAACCTCCCAGTATTCACAGACAACATAAAACATAAAATATACTTCATAGACAACATAAACAGACAACAGACATATAAAACAATTGTCTTTCTGGATATTTCATACACTCTCTGACAACATGGAACATAGAACATAGACATAATAAATGATTACTAGAACTTTTTTTATTTTTGTTTCTAACTACCTCTCTGTTTTGCACTATTCCTTTACTTGTGAGTTACATTCTGCACAACTGTTTCATTTAGAATTGTTTCTTCAAAGAATAGACTGACTCTTCTGGTCTCCAGTTTTTCAGAAAAGGAAAATCTTTTTTTTAGTTAATGGAGTGACTATAAACTGTGGCTCAGTCAGGAATAATTGTATGACTTTCTTCCATGAATTATCAATTTTGCCACTAATTGATAGAATAGAATAATGGACTTTTGAAGAGTTGATGAAAGATGTATTCACTCAAGTGGACCATGACTCTGATATATTACCACAGAGAGGGTGTATTGTGTTGGTAAGATTAATAGACTGACAGGAAGGGAAATATCTATTTTATGTACTTGAGTATTAGTAAGAGCTTGATTAACTAGTGTAGACCCTGTTGAAGAAAATTAATATCCCCTAACGATTTTTGAAAGTCATTAAGAGTTTTAAGGTGAGCTGTCCTGATAACAATTTGCTATAGCCTAATTTGAGTTCCTTGAATTATCACTCTCTCTGGGGCAATTACCAATTGATTTTTTTCCAAAGACTGCAGGAATTCTTGATGAATTTCCTGTAAAACCAGTTTTTCTGGATGGCCATAAGTCTGAGGATTTTTCTCTGATCGATGCTGCTGCCTGCCTTACATACTTTTGACACAAGGTGGGGTCATTGCCCCTACTTTGAGGGAGATATTTCCACTGAAAATGTTTCATGGACTCTTGTAATTTGTCATAGGGTAGCTTGAAGGCAACATATTTACAATCCTCCAGGTGTAAAAGAATAGAGAAAAACAATCTTTTAGACATACAATTTTAATATTAAAGTCTTTTGGAATGGCTGAAATTGCTAGAAGATCTGGTCATAACAGAGCCATAATTTCCATTACTTGAATTTATATAGTTAGTAAATTTTTTGTAATTGGGTATTACTAAATTTGGTGCCTCCCAACTATTTCTTCCCATACTCTATTGAATTTCCCTGCCACTGGGGTGGGGGAGGGGGAGGTCCTTCTCACCTGATATTTCTTCATGCTCTTTGGCCACTGGTGGAAGGTTCTCTTTATCTGAAACTCCTCAAAGTATATTTGGGGAGGGGGCACATTGGGCACCACTTGTTAGGACCACTGGCCTGACAATGATCAGCGATCCTAAAGGCTGATATAAAGAACAAAGTATGGGGGAAGGACAAGACTAAAGCAGTGGGTTTGAGAGGACTGTGTCTGCTGATGGCAACCAAGGCAACTTTATTAGAAGTCACATCTTCTTTTATAGGGGGAGAAAAACCAACTGGGGCTTCAATAAAATCTTTCCATATTCATAGTATGTCATATATGTATATCATGCATGCATTTACCTTTTTGGTCATCATTTCTAGGTTACATCTTATGCAGGGATTAGAGAATTGCAATTCTCCAATCCCTGTATAAGATGTACCTTAGAAAAAAATCACTGATGTATGTCATTGCATTATGGTCTCTTAAGGTCTCTGTTAGGCCTTACTTGTTACTATGAATATGGAAAGATTGCATTGAAGCCCCAACTGGTTTTTCCCCCTATAAAAGAAGATGTAATTTCTAATAAAGTTGCCTTGGTTGCCATCAGCTGACTCAGTCCTCCCAACTCCACTGCTTTAGTCAAGGAAGATCTCATGAAAGTCATGGAAGACCTTGCCGTCTACAACAAAATTCACATTTCTGTGAGCTAGAAATATAACAAAGAATTTAGTAATAGGGACCTCTTCTGATTCCTTTCATCTTTCCTTTCTTTTGTTGCCTTCTATTTACCCCCTCCTTTCACATTTACTTGCCCAGGCCTTGACTTTTAGTATCCTTTATCACCCTGACTGTCATGGATTAGTGTTTCTTTTGTAAACATCAAATAATGGCCACACCATATTACCTTGTAGACATAGGACCTTTATTGCTACCTGTTTTTGACATGATGCCCAGTTTCATTTCCCTTTATGAATCATGTACTACTTACATGTCAATGATCTGGAAATTAAGCAATTGCTTCATGACTCTCAGACAACACTGAGATAAGAACTATTAATCTAAAGTGTGCTACTTGCTGCTATTAAGCCCTATGATTTTTGATGTAAGCTTGTGGTTGTGTATGTTCAGATCATCATAGTAAAAAGGGCACTGAATTTGGAATTAGTAGATTTACATTCAGGTTCTGTTTCTGTTTCTTTTGTTGTGTATGACATTAGAAAAGACACTAAACCTTTCAAGACCTGAGGGTTTTTTGGTTTAATCGTCAAAATAAGAGTTTTGGACTATATGACCTCTAAGTTTTCTTCCAGCCTTACATTCTACAGTATGACATGGGGGATTGGCAAGTACCAGGAATACATAGTATATAATATGTGAATTAAATTAGATGATTTTTGCTAAAGTCAGAATGAGGGCTCTGTGGATTAACAAAGATGGACATTTTGATTTGGTTGCCTAGCCAACATTGATGGAGGGTTTTAATGTGCCGATTGTGCATATATGAACCCTACTTTCCTTATAATACCGCTGGAAGAATGATGTCACCCTCTGCCTCCTTAAATTCATGCCTACTTCCAATAGCTTGAAGTAGATCAATTCTCCTGATTTATGTAACTTTAAGGAAAATTGCCTTTCAAAATTACTCAACCCAATACTTTGTTTCACATTCTTTACAAGAGACAATAATGAATAGTTTTTGTATAAATAATATGATCACCATATATAGATACATACATATATATTATATTCATAAGCAAACTGGAATTTAAGTGTATATTCTCCTGAAGTACATAAACTTGAAAAGTACTTAAATCAAAATAAGTATTTCATGGGGCTATAAAAATATTACATATCTTTCCTCTATGTAATGATGATGTCCTTCAATGTTCATAGGTATATTTTTAGAGTAAGAATAAAGCTTAGATATATATTTCTTTAAAAAACCCTTACCTTTTGTCTAAGTATTAGTTATAAGACAGTAGAGCAGCAATGACTAGGCAATAAGAGTTAAGTAACTTGCCCAGTATCATATAGCTAGGAACACAGTTCTCCAAAATCCAGGTCTAGCACTCTATCCATTGGCTACCTAGCTTTCCCCAGCCTTAGATATCTCCTAGGCCAAGTCCTTCATTTTATATATAATAATTAAGAATTAAGAATGACAAAGCAAAAGCAAAATGTCCAAAATAACATTACTTAGTCATAAAGTCAGGGATGAAACCCACATTGTGTAATTTCTAGTCCAATACTCTTCCCACTATACTCCCTTGTCTTTTAATCTCCCTTATTAAGTCCAGATTCTTTCAACTAATCCCAGGGGAAGCTGATTCATTTAAAATAATGAGCAGACTTTCTAGTGTTTATTCTAACAAAAGGGGAGCCCCCTTCATATTTTCCCTTTCCTTAAAAGTTCAAACAATGTAGATATTCAGGGTTCTGCTACCATTTTTCGATCTTAGTTTTTAGAAAGTTGTCTATCCTTTAGGCTAGGCTAGCATCCTTAATTCTAGTATCTATCTGAGTAACATAGAATCATCTGTCTCTCCTATTCTTCTAAGCCAAAATTACAGTAGTATAGAGAGTTATGGGGTTATTTTTCTTGTATTTTTAACTATAGGTTGACACTTCTATCTTGAGTTTGAAATGGAATTGGAAAATTGAAGGAGAAATAGGTGGAGAAAAAGAAATGAGGAAGAACAATCATGGAAGTTCCTTTATTTCCCACTTCTAAATGTTTCAGTGGAGAAAAATGAGTAGTAAATTGAACAAGACTAAATTGCAAATGATGTTAATGATTAACTTATTCACAGTACTTTCTTCCAAAAGAAGGAATTCCAGAAGACTTCATAACCTTGACTATCTTCTGTCCCAGAAAATTAAGATCTCAAGCTACTGTTTTCCTCTTCACTACTAAACAACAACAAAATTTTTCTAATAATATCCTCTCGCTCTAGGACAGTGAGAAGTTTGTCAACTAAAATAAAGGATACTTTGCCCAGAAAACACTTATTCTAGGCATCCTTTAATCCCTTGTTATCCTTTTGTTCTTGATCTTATCATCTTTAGTAGACAAAATATCAAAAATGCAGGATTATGTGCAATGATCAATGAGTAGTTATAATGATTACCATGACTTGCTTTGTTCCCAGGTTCTGTTAACCTTTAGTTCTCATTATATTTGGATAATTTGCTTTATCCTACTGTGTTTCTTAAGAGTGTCTCAACAGACCTCTATACTTAGGTCCTCCTCACTTAGGCTATATCATATTTAAAATGAATGGTAGAAACTTTTTCCCAGAGCTTCTTAATTGCTTTACGATGCCATGTGATCTAGTATGGTAAAAGTACTGGTCTTGGAGTCCAGAAACCCAAGTTAAATCCTGGCTCTGGCATTAGCTGTATAAACATAGGTAATGAACTTGACCTCTCTGAGTCACAATTTTCTCATCTTTAGACTGGTTATAATAATATTCATACTACTTACTTCAAAAAACTTCATTGAAGGAAATATATTGTAAACTTTAAAAACTATTGAAATTTGATGTATTATCTTCCCACCTGATCTGAGGAGGAATGTCATGTACAATGGACTCTGAAGTCTCTCAATTCCTATACATCTTTTTGTTTTGTTTTGTTTTAGTTTTTTTTTATTAATTTTTTATTTTTAGAAAAATTTTACATGGTTACATAATTCATGTTTTTACTTTACCCTTCACCCCTTCAAACTCTGCCCTCCCCATTGCTAACTCTCATTTCCACTGGTTTTAAGATGCGTGGTCAGGCAAGACTTATTTACATATTATTGATAGTTACATTGGTGTGGTCCTTTCAGGTCTACATCCCCAATCATGTCCTTATCAACCCATGTGTTCAAGCAGTTGTTTTTCTTCTGTGTTTCCTCTCCTGTAGTTCTTCCTCTGAATGTAGGTAGCATTCTTTTCCATAAATCCCTCAGAATTGTCTTGGGTCATTGCATTGCTGCTAGTACAGGTGTCCATTACATTCTATTTTATGACAGTGTATCAGTCTCTGTGTACAACATTCTTCTGGCTCTGCTCCTTTCACTCCGCATCAATTCCTGAAGGTCTTTCCAGTTCACATGGATTAATTCTTATACATCTTCCAATATTTGATTTAAAGTCTCTTGATTCTCGTGCTCACACACCAATCTTGTATTTAATCAGGACAACTTAAAGACCAAAGGCCTTATTAGAATCTCCCTAGATATGTAGTTTGCTCTACATACTGTAGTACAGAGAGAGGGGGTCAGAGCAGTTTTTGTAGGCTTTGGCTGAGTTCTGATGTCAGGAGTGTAGAATCTTGGAAGAAAGTTTCAGTTGGACCTGGGACCTTGTGGAGAGAATCAGGGCCAGCTGAGCTGCTTCTTCTCCTGTTTGAGATTGAAACGTAGCCTAGTTTTGGAGTATTTATTTGAGATTTGTTAATTTAGATAAACCCTTTGCATCTCCATACCCTACCTCATTTCCCTACCTTCCTTCCCTTACTTAAATGTCTGTGAGGAGTGAATAAGGAGAGTGAATCAGAGAGTAGTTTCAAATCTGTGAGGGTTCAGCTATACTCTTGCAGTACTTTATCTAGAGAGGTTAGGTAGTCATCATCATATTCCCTTTTGATTTCAAGATCACTTTGAGAGCTGAGGTAAGGCAGGACCTTGCTCAAACACCATCTCTGCTTCCCTTCCCCACCTGAGGTTTCTTTAAGCAACTGTTAGGGCTTCCTTTAATCCCCTTTACCTGACAATTTAACCTAAGAAGACAATAAACCCCTTTTCTGTTTAAAACAGACCTGTTAGTTACTTTGTCAGTTGATTAGTAAGAAAAGGGAAGAAGAGGAATAGAACCAACATACTCTGGGCTTGAAGGGAAGCCAAGGTATCAATCTTGAAGGAAGGTGTAACTTCAAAACAAGTCCCTTCCTGTGAAATTAACTAAAGCCTGTAGTTAATTTCAATCAATTTCCCTCAGTTTGTCTTTAGTCTAAGTCCTAGCCTATAAGCCCTGCTGCTCTTTACCTGTTTAAAATTAATTCCTCCTCTCCATGAAGATCTTTGTTACCTTCAGTGTTATACTCCCTGACTTCAGCCTCATATTATATCCTGAATCTTACCATTACATCCTACCTGCAACTCATCTTATCTACCTAGCAAGTCCCTGACAACATCCCTTTCAAATCCCTTTTAACCTAATCATCTTTCCCAAATTCACCCATTACAATAATGCCTTTCTATTAGAGGGGTTTTTTAAAATTTTTTAAACCCTTAACTTCTGTGTATTGACTTATAGGTGGAAGATTGGTAAGGGTAGGCAATGGGGGTCAAGTGACCTGCCCAGGGTCACACAGCTGGGAAGTATCTGAGGCCAGATTTGATCCTAGGACCTCCTGTCTCTAGGCCTGGCTCTCAATCCATTGAGCTGCCCCCTTCTATTAGAGGGTTTTAAGGGTTTCTGGATCTTCCTTTGGTGTTCCAACAAAAAAGCACAAAGGCAACAGGGATAATAGTTATTGGTTTAGCTTCATTCACTCTGAGAATAAACACTTATAGGATATAGGGAAAGGGTTTGGGTAACAATTCCCTGTTAGAATCTATGGTGGTGAAATGACACCAAGAGTAACTTGAAGGAATAAGAAAAACAGGATAATCTATACCACACAAAGAGGGCATGGGAAGGGGAGGGGATGAATACTATTATAAGAAGGAGAGGAAGAGAGTGTTAAAAGGAAATACTTAAACCTTACACTCAGCAGAATTAATCCTGAGATGGAAGAGTAGCTAGATACGTTGGGATATCAAATTCTATCTAATCCCACAGATAAAGTCAGAAGGTATTAACCAAGGGGGATAGTGTGGTGGGGAGTTCTTAAAGGGAGAGGGAATTCATTTGTCCTTAAAAAATAATGAGGGGAAAGAAGGGAGTGGAAAGGGTAGTAAACCAAGGGAGTGGACAAGGGGGATGGATTTAAAACAAACCAATGGGTTAAAAGGAAATAGTGTAAGAAGAAGGGGTAGAACTAGGAGAGGATACCAAAATGTTAGGGAATACTCAGCTTAAAATTATAACCCTGAATGTGAATGGGATGAACTCACTTATAAAACAGAAGCAAATAGCAGAGTGGTTTAGAAAATAAAATCCTAACATATGTTGCCTACAAGAAACACACATGAGGCAGGTAGACATACACAGGTTTAAGGTCAAGGGCTGGAGCAAAATATTTTTGGCTTCAAATGAGAAAAAGAAGGCAGGAGTGGCGATTATGATTTCTTTTTAAAAAAAAAAACCCTTAAATTCTGTGTATTGGCTCATAGGAGGAAGAGTGGTAAAGGTGGGCAATGGGGGTCAAGTGACTTGCCCAGGGTCACACAGCTGGGAAGTGTCTGAGGCTGGATTTTGAACCTAGGACCTCTCTTCTCTAGGCTTGATTCTCAATCCACTGAGCTACACAACTGCCCTGTGATTATGATTTCTGACAGCCAAAGTAAAAATAGATCTGATTAAAAGAGATAGGGAAGGTAATTACATCCTGATAAAAGGCAGTATAGATAATGAGGAAATAATAGTACTCAACATGTATGCACCAAATGGTATAGCATCGAAATTTCTAAAGGAGAAACTGGCAGAGCTCAAGGAGGAAATAGATAACAAAACCATACTAGTGGGAGATCTAAATATTCCTCTTTTGGATCTAGATAAATCAAACCAAAAAAATGAATAAGGAAGAGATAAGAGAGGTGAATGAAATCCTAGGAAAAATTAGAGTTAATAGATATGTGGAGAAAAATAAATAGGGACAAAAACGAATACACCTTCTTTTCAGCTGCACATGATACATTCACAAAGATTGACCATGTACTAGATATTAGAAACATGACAAACAAATGCAAAAGAACAGAAATAATAAATGTAATGTTTTCAGATCATAATGCAATAAAAATAATAATCAGTAATGGCACATGGACAGGCAAACCAAAAATTAATTGGAAACTAAATATTATTCTTCAAATCAAATAGTTAAAGAAGAAATCATAGAAAGAATTAATAATTTCATTGAAGAGAATGACAATGAAGAGACAGCCTACCAAAATCTGTGGGATGCAGCTAAAGCAGTACTCAGGGGAAAATTTATATCGTTGAGTGAATATAATAACAAATTAGAGAAGGCAAAGATCAATGAACTAGGGATGAAAATCAAAAACATTAAATGGGACCAAATTTAAAATCCCCAGCTAAAAATGAAATTACAGATTATAAAAATCAAAGGAGAAATCAATAAAATTGAAAGTAAAAGAACTATTGAATTAATAAATAAGACTAGAAGCCATCAAAGAACTCCCTAAGAAAAAATCCACAGGACCAGATGGATTCACAAATTAATTCTATCAAACCTTCAAGGAACAACTAATTCCAATACTATACAAACTATTTGACACAATAAGCAAAGAAAGAGTTCTACCAAACTCCTTCTATGACACAAATATGGTACTGATCCCAAAGCCAAGTAGATCAAAAACAGAGAAAGAAAATTACAGACCAATCTCCTTAATGAACATAGATGCAAAAATCTTAAAAAGAATACTAGCAAAAAGACTCCAGCAATGGGGGCAGCTGGGTAGCTCAGTGGAGTGAGAGTCAGGCCTAGAGACAGGAAGTCCTAGGTTCAAACCCGGCCTCAGCCACTTCCCAACTGTGTGACCCTGGGCAAGACACTTGACCCCCATTGCCCACCCTTACCACTCTTCCACCTATGAGATAATACACAGAAGTACAAGGGTTAAAAAAAAGACTCCAGCAAGTGATCAAGAGGGTTATTCCTTATGATCAGGTAGGATTTATATCAGGAATGCAAGAATGGTTCAACATTAGGAAAACCATTCACATAACTGACCATATCAACAAGAAAACCAACAAAACCCACATGATTATCTCAATAGATGCTAAAAAACCTTTTGACAAAATACAACACCCTTTCCTACTGAAAACACTAGAAAGTTTAGGAATAGAAGGGCCTTTTCTAAAAATAATAAATGGTATATATCTAAAACCATCAACAAACATCATCTGCAACAGGAATAAATTAGAAGCATTCCCAATAAGATCAGGAGTGAAACAAGCATGTTCATTATTACCTCTATTATTTAATATTGTACTGGAAACACTCGCAGTAGCAATTAGAGAAGAAAAAGAAATTGAAGGTATTAAAATAGGCAATGAGGAGACCACGCTATCACTCTTTGCAGATGACATGATGGTCTTCTTAAAAAATCCTAAAGAATCAACTAAAAAGTTAGTGGAAATAATCAACAACTTTAGAAAAGTTGCAGGATAAAAAATAAATACACATAAATTATCAGTATTTCTATATAATTCCAACTCATTATAGCAGGAAGAGTTAGAAAGAGAAACACCATTTAAAATCACCCTAGACAATATAAAATACCTAGGAATCTATCTGCCAAAACAAACACAGGAATTATAAGAACACAACTCTGAAACCCTTTCCACACAATTAAAACTAGATCTAAATAATTTGAAAAACATTTAATGCTCACGGGTAGGACAAGCTAATAAAAATGACCATTCTACCCAAATTAATTTACCTATTTAGTGCTATACCTTTCAATCTACCAAAATACAAATGTTTTCCAATTTTCCCAGCAGTTTTTGTTAAATAGCAGGGGTTTGTCCCAAAAGCTGGGCTCTTTGGGTTTATTGAAAACTGTCTTGCTGAGGTCACTTACCCCTAGTCTATTCCACTGATCCTCCTTTCTGTCTCTTCGCCAGTACCATATTGTTTTGATGACTACTGCTTTGTAGTACAGTTTAAGATGTGGTACTGCTAGGCCACCTTCCTTCATATTTTTTTCATTATTTCCCTTGATATTCTTGGTCTTTTGTTCTTACAAGTAAACTTTGTTATAGTTTTTTTCTAATTCAATAAAAAAGTTTTTTGGTAGATTGAAAGGTATAGCACTAAATAGGTAAATTAATTTGGGTAGAATGGTCACTTTTATTATATTAGCTTGTCCTACCCGTGAGCATTAAATGTTTTTCAAATTATTTAGATCTAGTTTTAATTGTGTGGAAAGGGTTTGGCTGCATCTACACCAAAGGATCAAAAATCATGGAATATGATATTCCAGAAAGAAGGGAATTAGGTCTACAACCAAAAATCATTTACCCAGAAAACACTATATTCTTGCAGGGGGCATTATAGTAATTTCATAAAATAGAAGATTTAAGCATTCCTGAAGAAATGAGCAGACTTAAACAGAAAATTTGATGGCCCAAGATATAACCCAAGAGAATTACCAAATGGTAATTAAGAAAGGAAAAAAATTAAGGGACCCAATAAGTTCAAATGATTTGTTTTCCTATATGAAAAGATGATATTGTTAACTCTTAAAAATTGTCATTATCATTGGGGTACCTAGAAGAAGTATACCTAGATGTTATAGTAATAAACTCTAATAGGAGGATGTGTCAAAAATATGAAAAAATAGAGGTAAAAAGAGGATAATACTAAGACAGTGATGGACAAACTTTTTAAAGAGGGGGCCAAAGGAAAGAAAATGCTCATCTGAGAGTATGTTTTTTATTATTTTTCTTCTATAATAATATTTTATTTTTCTTAGAAAAATTTTCCACGGTTACACGGTTTTTGTTTTTACTTTCCTCTTCATCCTCCTTCACCCACCCATATCCAATGCACATTTCCACTGGTTTTAACATGTATGATCAATCAAGACTCATTTAAATATTATTTATAGTTGCATTGGTGTGGTCATTTCAGGTCTACATCCCCAAACATGCCCGCATCAAACCATGTTTTCAAGCAGTTGCTTTTCTTCTTTGTTTCCACTCCTGCAGTTCTTCCTCTGAATGTGGGTAGCGTTCTTTTCCATAAATCCCTCAGAATTGTCCTGGGTCATTGTATTGCTGCTAGTACAGAAGTCCATTACATTCGGTTTTATCACAGTGTATCAGTCTCTATATACAATGTTCTTCTCCTTTCACTCTGCATCAATTCCTGGAGGTCTTTCCAGTTCACATGGAATTCCTCCAGTTTATTATTCTTTTGAGCATAATAGTATTCCATCACCAACATATACCACAATTTGTTTAGCCATTCCCCAATTGAAGGGCATCCCTTTGTTTTCCAGTTTTTTTGCCACCACAAAAAGGGCGGCTATAAATATTTTCATAAAAGTCTATTTATCTATGATCTCTTTGGGGTACAAACCCAGCAATGGTATGGCTGGATCAAAGGACGGGCAGTCTTTTAGAGCTCTTTGGGCATAGTTCCAAATTGCCATCCAGAATGGTTCCACCAGTAATGCATTAATTTCCCAATTTTGCCACAAACCCTCCAACATTCATTACTCTCCCCTTCTATCATTTTAGCCAGTCTGCTAGGTGTGAGGTGATGCCTCAGAGTTGTTTTGGCTTGTTCTACCAAATTACTTTTATGACACAAATAGGGTACTGATTCCAAAGCCAGACAGATCTAAAACAGAGAAAGAAAACTACAGACTAATTCTCCTTAATAAATATAGATGCAAAAATCTTAAATAAAACATTAGCAAAAAGACTCCAGCAAGTTATGATGATTATTCACTATGATTAAGTAGGATTTATATCAGGAATGTAAGGATGGTTTAATAATAGGAAAACGATTCATATAATTGACCATATCAATAATCAAACCAACAGAAATCACATAATTATCTCAATAGAGGCAGAAATAGCCTTTAACAAAATACAACACCCATTCCTTTTGAAAACACAAGAAAATATAGGAATAAATGGGCCTTTCCTAAAAAAAAAAAGAGTATTATATATTTAAATCCATAAGCAAGTATCATCTGCAATGGGGACAAGTTAGAAACCTTTCCAATAAGATCAAGAGTAAAGCAAGGATGCCCATTATCACCTCTATTATTTAATATTGTACTAGAAATGCTAGGAATAGCAATTAGAAAAAAAGAAATTAAAGGGATTAAAGTAGGCAATGAGGAGACTAAAGTGTCACTCTTGGCAGATGATATAAGGGTCTACTTAAAGAACACCAGAAAATCAAATAAAAAACTAGTGGAAATAATGAGGAACTTTAGAAAAGTTGCAAGGTACAAGATAAACCTATGTAAATCATCAACATTCTATATATTCTTAACAAAATTCAGTAGCAGGAATTAAAAGGAGAAACTCCATTTAAAATCACTCTGGACAATATAAAATATTTAGAAATTTATCTACCAAGATAAACACAAGAATTATATGAAAACAACTGTAAAATCCTTTTCCCACAATTAAAACTAGATCTAAATAATAGGAAAAACATTAATTGCTCATGGGTAACATGGGTAGTATGAGCAAATATATTAAAAATGACAGTCCTACCCAGATTAACTTACTTATTCAGTGCCTTATGTACTACCAAGTAGCTTTTTTATAGAATTGGAAAAATTTATAACAAAGTTAATTTGGAAGAACAAACGAACAAGAATATCAAGGGAAATAATGAAAAAAAGTGAATGAGGATGCTTAGCAGGATCATATCTTAAAATGTACTATAAATAAATGGTCATCAAAAACAATATAGTACTGGCTAAGATACAGAAGGGAGGATCAGTGGAATAGACTTGGGGTAAATAACTTCACCAGGATAGTGAATGATAAACGCAAAGATCCCAGTTTTTATTACAAGAACTCAGTAGTTGACAAAACTTCTCGGGAAATTGGAAAACAGTATTGGAGAGATTAGATTTGTTCTACATCTCACACCCTATACCAAGATAAATTCATTATGGGTAAATGATTTAAATATGAGGAGGGAAATTATAAGTAAATTTGGTGAACTTAGCATAGCATACTTGTCAGATATATGGGAAAGGAAAGAATGTAAGACCAAGCAATAGAGAGAGAATATTACAGAATATAAAATGAATAATTTTAATTACATTAAATTAAAAATGTTTTGTGCAAACTAACCAACAAAACCAGAATTGGAAGGGAAGCAATAAATTGGTAAAATATCTCCATAACAAAAACCTTTGACTATCATCTAATTTTTCAAATTTATAAGGAGCTAAGTCAATTGTACAAAAAATTAAACCATTCTTTAGTTGATAAATAATCAAGGGACATGAATGGTCAGTTTTCAGATAAAGAAATCAAGACTATCAATAAACACATGAAAAAGTGTTCTACATCTCTCATAATTAAAGAAATGCCAATCAAAACAACTCTGAAGTACCAAATCACACCTAGCAGATTGGCCAATATGACAGTAAAGGAAAATAATAAATGTTAGAGGGCTTGTGGCAAAATTGGGACATTAATGCCTTGCTAGCGGAGCTGTAAATTGACCCAAACATTCTGGAGGGCAATTTGTAACTATACCCAAAGGACTTTAAAAGTCTGCCTGGCCTTTTATCCATCAATACCATTGATGGGTTTGTATACCAAAGAGATAAGGAAATATAGGTGTACAAAAATATTTATACCTGTATGTTTTGTGATGGCATTTTTTTTTCTTTAGGAAGGTATTATATGACTTCATCTACTCTATTCAAGGCTTACCATCACTGAGACCCTATTAAAAGTGAGACTATTTTGAAACAAGGTCCCTTCATTACTTCTAGTAACTAATTCCTCTTAGAAGCCAAGATGAATCATGCCACAGAGGTTTATGTTATTGTAATGTTTTAGTATACACATTAGCAGTGTGTGCCTATTTATAACATTTAGAGAGGTGTTATTTACTGTTTTTGATTGCAGTGAGAAAAATTTATCTCATCAACTTATAGTACATCCTCAAATTATCCTGTCCTATATGCAGGATCTATGTCAACTTGATTGGAATTTACAAATAACAAGAGACAACAGCTGTCAAGCATCTGTATCAGGAAAAGAATAGCATAATTTGAGAAGGAATGATAAGTTAGCTATTTTTTTCCCCAATGGCATCAAGAACACTAAATAACCTATCTATAGATAACAGGAATCAAATTATAAATATTCATAATAATGCACAAGCAGAAGTTTCAAATTCGTCAACTTTCAGATAAAAGAACATACACACACATACACAAACTTTCTTAGGTTTCTGAAATGTCAAGAAGTCCTTCACATGAATTAAATTTCAAAAATTAGTGACATGAGAGAATCATGTAAAAGTGAAGGATAAGCAAAAGTAAAATTTTTGTATACCAAATGCTAAATACTCTTGTTGCCTGTACTACAAATCCAGACAAAGTTAGTTTTTCTGGGTCAAGACAGGTCTTTTAGTGGGATCTTTCAAAGCCCATTTTATACACAGCCATCAAACTTCACCTGTGACAACTTTGAGTCAGTTGCTTCAAGAATGTGCTATCCTTGAACGGAGTTTACCCTAAAAAGACTGTGCCATTAGTTATTGAAGGTGTAGAGGGCATCCTTAATCTTTTGCTTATCAGATTTTTCATATCCTTGCTCACTTTGGTTGGTTTTCATTCTGTGATCTATGATTTGTGACCTGCTCCTCAAATCATCCTTGCTTCTAAGGAAGTTCTTTCAAAGGAAGGAAAATTAAGCTTCTAAGGGAAGGATTCACAATATCCATTTGAGAAGGTTTGAGTGAAAAACACTCGTCACTTTCCTCACTTTCCCCTGAAGTCAGGTGCCTGTTGCTATATTAATGTGGGTTTGGAAACAGAATTTCTGGTTTGGAGATTGCTCTAGCTACTCCCTCTGTGACCATAGCCAAGCCATTTTTTTACTTTCTCACATCACAGTTTCATCATCCATGAAATTAGAGGATTGAACTGGAAGACTGCAGAAGTCCCTTTTAATTCTCTTTCCTATTGTTATCTTCTGAGCATGAGAATCTCTTCCTATTGGGGAGTATAATCTCCTTCAAAATATTCAGAGTGTGAGCAAATGGAATGCTGGAGCCCAATTACTCTGACTTATAGTTCTCTGCTCTCCACAGGTTAAATAACAAAAATAAAGGAACAATTAGCCATCTCAAAGAATGAGAGATGCTCTTACTTGACCACATCAATTATTATTCCTTAAGCAATTCTTCCTAATTGTTGTTGAGAAAATATAGAAAAAATGTTAATAGTTTTGTTTATCTTTACTGAATCCAAAAGATGAGCAATGGGACAAGGTGGGCTTTATTGCTCAAACTTTTTGTTATCAGAATAAAGTAAAGGACTGAGTACTGGATATGGAATCAAAGGACCTGGGTTAAAGTTGTTGTTCTACCATTAAACTCTCTTTTGTCCTTAAATATTTCCTCTCTAAAATGAGGACAGTTGAATCTAATGACCTCTTAGGGACCAGGAGGTAGTATAACTATGTTCTATGAAGTTTCATGAGAATAAAAACCTATTTTGAAATCCTTAAATGATGGTCTTTGTTTTTAATGGGAACCCCGGGAATAATTGTCAAAACAAAAACAAAGACAAACAAATTAAAATAAAATCCTAAATGACAACATGTTGTAGAGGAAAGAACACTGAACTGTAGCTCAGAAATTCTAGCTACAACTCCCTGCTCTGCCATTTACTAGTTGTGTGGCTATAAACCCATTCACCTCATCTCTTTGATCCTGAGTTTCCTCATCTAGAAAATAAGGATAATCATATTTATAATAATGGCTACTGGGGGTGATTATGAAAAAAACACTTTGTAAGTTGGAAAATGCTATATTAAGTATGGACAATACAAAAGACCGAAGAATATTTTGGTAACTATCCTACAAAGTGGATAGAGTGGCCCAATTAGATTAATCCCAACATCAATCCATTCCAAAATCCATATATCCAAAAAATATTTTTGCTGTCTAAATTTCTTTGTTTTTCTAGAGTACTTAACTTATAATCATATTTCTTAATGAATCTCCTTAATTCAACTGACTAACTCATTGACTAACACTCTATACATCCACCTATTTAGTTCAACTCATCACTTTTTCCCTTCATTCCCCTGAGCACTTTAACATTTAATCCAGTGTCTAAAATCCATCCCTTTAACTTACTCCTAAAGATGCACACCAAAACCACTTTACGGAGGCAATATTCCTCTTTTTTCTCAGAAGACATTATCATAAAAAACATCATTGTTTGTCTTTACACTCTTCTCCCATTTCATGTCACCAACATACTCATTAAAATTGTTTTACCTTGTGGGATTGTGGCCAAAAAAAGAATTAAAAACAGTAGAAAGAAAATAATCTTCATGACCGAATGTGTTGCCCCAAAAGTCAGCCAGGCCAGAGAGCAAATGGGAATCCTTTATAAGGGGAAGGCCAAGGTGCTTTCTTTTATATTTCTTCCCTGTGTTATGAGTTGTTATGAGTTGAATCAGTCATGTATATCAAAAGTTGACTCACGTTCTGTTTAGCAATGCCCCAGGCAAAAGTGTTAAAAGTTGCTTTCCTCTTCAACAGAAAATATGACATACCAATGTCATCCCAACATAGTATGCTTTTCAGTTTCACAGTTTTGCAGGAGTTTGTGGGCCATGGTATTCCATCAATAAACCAATCAACAAGCATTTATTAAGTAACTATAATAGGCCAGACACTGTTAGCACCAGGGACACAAAGATGAAAATAAAGCAGTCCCTGTTCTAATGAAGATTATCTTTTACCAAGAGAGAAAATATGTGCATGTCAAAGTATTTATAAAATATGAACAAAATAAGTTCAAAAGAGTTGGACAGTGGCTGAGAAAAGTGATATAAGAATTCTGTAAGGAAGGGCTTTATGCAGAAGATGGATTGAAGTTGAGCTTTGAATGAATGTAGGGAATCTAAAAGGTGAGAGATGCATTGATCAATTAATAAATATTTGTTAAAAAACTACTATGTGCCAGACACTATTCCAACTGCTAGAGATACAAAATAAAAGCAAAATTCAGTCCCTGCCTTCAAAGAACTAATAATTCAGTGGGGTAAACAGTATATGAATATAGACAAAACAAACTATTTATAGGATAAATAGTAATTTCTTAACAGAGGGAAGGCACTTGAAGTAATTGGGGTTTGGAAAGGCTTGTAGGAAAGACTTGGAATATAAAGGAAGCTAAAGACATTAATAGATGGAATTGAAGAGGGAGAATATTCTAGATATGGAGGATAGAAAGATAGAATTCTCAGAGCTGAGAGTGTCTTATTGGTGGACCAGACAAGTGTCACAATGACATGAAGAGTACATGTTGACGAGTAAGATTAATATGATTAGAAAAGTAGGAAGGGGCTATGCTTATGAAGGGTTTTGAATGCCAAACAAAGCATTTTGTAGTTAATTATGGAGGCAACAGGAAACCACTGGATTTCACTGAGTAGGATTTTAACATTATACCTCTTGTGCTTTAATAAAATTACTTCATTGGCTGACTGGAGAATGAAATTGAATGGGTAGACTTGATGCAGGCAGACCCAGAAGAAATCTATTACAATAGTCCATCTAGAAATAAGGTGATAAAAGTCAGAACAAGAGTGGAGGCAGTGCCAGAGGAGAAAAAGTGGCGTATTTGAACAAAAGCAAAAATTTTGGCTGCATAATATATGTCTGGAAAAATAGAAAAGAAACCAGGCTCATAAAATTTGTTATAGGCAAACAAACCATTTAGCATTTGTTCCAAAATTTAATAAGTAATCATTGATTTTACTGCAGGATACCATTAAAAATATTACTGTTTTTGAAAACAAATATCATCGGCAGCCTTATGAAGGAAGGATTGGAAGGGAGAGACATTTCAAACCAGAAGGCCAATCAAGATTTGATGGCAATAGTCAGTAAAAAAAAGTGATTGGGAGAGGTCACTAAAATGGGTGATCATATGTAAGTCATTGTGTGTACAGCATTTCATTAAATCTGAAAAAAAGAGTTCAGTATCTAGCTGAGGCCAGTTCTATCCCAAAAAAATCGCTTGGAGAAAAAGTCTTAGCCTGGTGGACCTTGAACTGCTCAGTATAAAAGGAAATTCAGGTACTTTGAGATGCAGGCTTCAGGTAACCTACCATCAGAAGGGAGGAAATCAATGAACCACAAAGGAAAATAAGAGGAAAACCTGAAATTACCAGAGATCTCGGGAGGAAGAAAATATAAAGTTCTTGCAAATAATCAGCTAAATCAAAAGGGAAAAACTTCAGAAAGAAATTTGACCTCTATATCTAGTAAATGAGTTCAGGTACCTAAGAATAAAACCTCAAAACAAATTAAAATGATCCAACACTTGATAAAGGACCCTATGTAGTTTAAGGAGAACATGGGACCATAACACACTGTTTCTGTGTAATTTAAAAAAGAAATAGGACTCATGATATACAAAAATAATAAGCAGAATAGAAAAAACTGAAAGGTGTCATGGCAAGTCTCAACAGAGAAACAAAAGAGAGAACAATGGAGTAGGAATGCAAATAAATATAAATGAATGACAATCTAGAAGAGAAACAAAAGGCAATCTTATTAAAAGGAAATATCCATCATATACCACAATTTGCACAACATTTTCCTCAATTGATGGAAACCCTCTCATTTTCCCATTTTTCACCATCACAAAGTGCATTGCTATAAATATTTTTGTACAAAAATTTTCCTTATTATCTCTATAGAGTATAAGTCCAACAGTGATATGGCCAGGTCAAAGGGTAAGCATTTTTTAAAAGTTCCTTCCTCATAGTTCCAAATTGCCATCCAAAAATGGTTGGACCAATTCACAACTCCACCAGGAGTGTATCACTGTCCCAGTTTTGCCACATTCTCTTCAAATTTTATCACTTTCTTTTGCTGCCATATTGACAGTCTTCTAGGTGTAAGGTGGTACCTCAGAGTTGTTTTAATTTGAATTTCTTTATTCAGGAAGGATTTAGAATCCTTATTCATGTGCTAATTAATAGTTTTAATTTCATCATATAAAAACTGGGTAGTCATATTCCTTGACCATTTGTCAATTGGGGAATGGCTAGATTTTTTTCTACATTTGATTTAGTTGTTTATATATTTCAAAAATTAAACCGTTGTCAGAGAGTTTTGTTATGAAAATATTCTCCCAATTTCTTGCTTTCCTTCTAATTTTGGTTGCATTGGTTTTGTTTGTACAAAACCTTTTACATTTGATATAATCACAGTCATGTATTTTACATTTTTCAATGTTCCCTATCTCATACTTGGTCTTAAATTCCTTCCTTTCCCAAAGATCTGACAGATATAATATTTTAGTTCACCTAATTAATTTATGATTTCACTCTTTATATTCATCTACTCATTTTGAATTTATCTTGGTATAGGATGTAAGATGTTGATCTAAACCTAATTTCTCCCATATTATTTTCCAATTTTCCCAGCAGTTTTTATCAAATAATGAGTTCTTGTTCCAAAAGCTGGGATATTTGAGTTCATTGAACACTAGCTTGCTGAGGTCATTTATCCCTAGTCTATTCCATTGATCCACCTTTCTGTCTCTTAGCCAGTACAATATTATTTTGATGACCACTTCTCTATAATAGAGTTTAAGATATGGTATTGCTAGCCCCCCCCTTCTTCACAATTCTTAAAATTATTTCCCTTGATATTCTTAATCTCTTGTTCTTCCAAATGAATTTTGTTATAACTTTTCTTCCAATTATATAGAAAAAGTTTTTTGGTAGTTTCATAGATATGGCACTGAATAAGTAAATTAATTTGGGAAGGACTGTCATTTTTATTGTGTTTGCTCATCATACCCATGAACAATTCATGTTTTTCCAGTTATTTAGATCTAGTTTTAATTGTGTGAAAAAGGTTTTGTAGTTGTGTTAATAATAATTCCTGTGTTTGTCTTGGCAGATAGATTCCTAAATATTTTATATTGTCTAGAGTGATTTTAAATGGAGTTTCTCTTTTTAACTCCTGTTGCTGAATTTTGTTGGGAATTTATAGAAATGTCAATGATTTACGTGAGTTTATCTTGTACCCTGCAACTTTGCAAAAGTTGCTCATTATTTTCACTAGCCTTTTAGTTTATTTTCTGTGATTATTTAAGTATACCATTATCTGCAAAGAGCGATATTTTAGTTTCCTCATTGCCTACTTTAATCTCTTCAATTTCTTTTTCTTCTCTAATTGCTATGGCTAGCATTTCTAGTACATTATTAAATAATAGAGGTGATAATGGGCATCCTTGCTTCACTCCTGATCTGATTGGGAAGGCTTTTAAATTGTTCCCATTGCAGATGATACTTGCTGATGGTTTTAAATATATATATATTTTTTTTATTTTGAGAAGGGTTCTTCTATTTCTATATTTTCTAGTGTTTTCAAAAGGAATGGATGTTGTATTTTGTCAAAGGATTTTTCTGCATCTATTGAGTAATGATTTGATTTCTTTTGGTTTGCTTATTGATATGGTCAGCTATGTGAATGGTTTTCCTAATATTAAACCATCCTTGCATTCCTTGTATACATCCCACCTCATCATAGTGGTTAGTCCTAATGATAACTTGCTATATTGTTTTTGCTAGTATTTTATTTAAGATTTTTGCATCTATGTTCATTAAGGAGATTGTTCTGCAGTTTTCTTTATTTTTGGTCTCCCTGACTTTGGAATCAATATCTCATTTGCATCTTTAAAATGTGTTTGGTAAGACCTTTTGTTAAATAATTTGTATAGTATTGGGATTAGTTGTTCTTTAAATGTTTGGTAGAATTCACTTGTGAATCCTTCTAATACTAGAGATTTTTCTGAAGAAATTCCTTCTTGATTTGATCAATTTATTCTTCTGAGATTGGGTTATTTAAGTATTTTATTTCCTCTTTTGTTAACCTTCACAATTTATATTTTTGTAAATATTCATGCATTTTATCTAAATTTTGATATTTATTGCCATAAAATTGGGCAAAAGAGTTCTTTATAATTACCTTAATTTCCTCTTCATTAGAGTTGAAATCAACCTTTTCCTATTTGATATTCTTAATTTTATTTTCTTCCTTCTTTTTTTAATAACCAGTACTTTATCTGGTTTGTTTTTTCAAAGTACCAGCTCCTAGTCTTTTGTATTATTCCAATAGTTCTTTTACTTTCAATTTTGTTAACTTCTCCTTTAATTGTTAGGATTTCCAAATTAGTTTTTATCTGGAGATTTTTAATTTGTTCTTTTTCTAATTTTTTTTAAGTTGCAATCACTATTCATTGATCTCCTCCCTCTCAGTTTTGTTGTTATAGGGAATGAGAGATATAAATTTTCCCCTAAGTATTGCTATGGCTGTGTCCCATAGATTTTGATATGATGTCTCCTCATTGTCATTCTCCTCAATGAAGTCCTTAATTGTTTCTATGATTTCTTTTTTAACCCACCAGTTTTGAAGAATTAGATTAGTTTCCAAGTAATTTTAAATTCACCTTTCCATAGACCCTTGTTAAGTATAATTTTTATCTTATTAAGATCTGAAAAAGTTACATTTATTATTTCTGCTTTTCTGCATTTTTTGCAATATTTCTATGGCCTAGTGCATGGTTGATCTTTATATATGTGTCATATAGTGCTGTGAACAAAGTATATTCCTTTTCATTCCTATTCAATTTCTCAAGATATGTTTTTACTAATTTTTCAAGGATTTCATTCACTTCCATTACTTCTTTCTTATTTATTTTTCAGTTCAATTTATCTACTTATGAAAGGGGAATATTAGAGTCCCCCCCCTAATATGGTCTTACTATCTATTTCCTCCTTAAGCTCTTTTAATTTTTCCTTTAGAGATCCAGATGCTATGCTATTTGGTGCATAAAAGTTTAGTGATGATATTACTTTATTGTTTATAGTACCCTTTAACAAAATGTAATTTCCTTTATCTCTTTTAATCAAATCAATTTCTACTTGAACTTTATTTGTTATCATGATTGCTATTCCTGCTTTTTTAACTTTAGACGATGAATAATAAATTCTGTTGTTACTCTGTTGTAGCCTTTTACCTTGAATCTCTGTGCATCACTCTTCCTCAAATGTGTTTCTTGTGATCAACATATAATAGGATTCTGTTTTTTAATTCACTCTGCTATCTGCTTCCATTTAATGCATCCCATTCACATTCAGTGTTACGATTACTAGCTATACATTGACCCCTATCCTATTATCCCCTTGAAATCCTTCTCTATTCCCTTTCTCTCTGTTCCTCTTCACCAGTATTTTGCTTTTTTTTTCACCACCCTTCTTCCCCCTCCCTCCAATTACCTTGCTCTTCCTTTGTCTTATTCCCCTCTAGTACCCTGTGGGATAAGATAGAATTCTATAATTTGCTGAGTATACTTGTTTTACCCTCTCTGAACCTTTTAAAATGAGAGTAAAGTTTATGCATTGCCTGTCACCACTATTATCCTCCCCTTTATATCATGATTTTTTAGCCCTCTTTGTTATATAATTTAATACATTCTCCCTTCCCTTTTCTCTCAGTGAAACCCTCTTGGCCCTTGATTGATTTTTTTACATATCATTCATATGCATACATATTATATCATACATATATATCATTCCATATCATTATATTTACATATATATATATATACATATATCATCATAATCAGCTTTCTTCTCCACCCTTTTTCTGAATAAATTCCTTCTCTCTTCTCTACTACTAACATAGATTTTGATAATTACAGAAATCCTCTTTCCATGTAGACATACAAACATTTTTATCTTAATGAATTCCTTAAATTTTCTCTTTCTTATTTATGTTTTTGGACTTCTGGTGTATCTCATGTTTGTAATTAATTTTTTTAGTACTGTTGTATTCCTCAGGAATGCTTGGAAATCTTCTCACTTATTGAATCACCATTTTTCCCCTGAAAGAATATACTCTTTTGCTGGATAGGTGACTCTGGGTTGTAAACCCAGATCTTTTGCATTCTTGAACATCATATTCCATGCCTTTCAATCCTTTAATATAGAAGCTGCTAGGTCCTGAGTGATCCTTACTGTAGCTCCATGGTATTTGGATGGTTTCTTTCTGGTATTTTTCTAGCATAAAGCATTTTTCCTTGGCTTGATGCCTTTTGAATTTAGTTGTTATATTCCTCAAAATTATCTTTTGAGGATTTCTTTCTGGAGGTTATCTGTGATTTTTTTAAATTTTAATTTAATTTTCTTGTTTTAGGATCTCTGGGCAGTTATCTTTGATAATTTCTTGTCATATGATATCCTAGGTTTTTTTCTTGTTCATAACTTTCAGGTAGTCCAATAATTCTAAGATTGACTCTCCTAGATCTCTTTTATAGGTCAGTTATTTTTCTCAACAAGGTAATTCATGTTTTCCTCTACTTTTTCATTCCTTTGATTCTGCTTTATTGTTTCTTGATTTCTTATGAAATCATTAGATTCTAGAGGGTCATTTCTGAATTTTACAGCCTGATTTTCCTCTGTTAATTTTTGGTATTCCTTTTTTCAGTTGGATCATTTCTTCTATTACTTTCCTTTCTACTTACATCACGTACATTTCTCTTTCTCACTTTTCCTCTGCCTCTCTTAATTCGTTTTTAAAGTTATTTTTTGAGTTCTTCCAGAATCTATGTCAAATCCATATTTTTCTTTTGGACTTTGGGTGTGTTTCTTTGTCTTCATTATCCCTTTCTGTGTCTGTACCTTTCTGTTTGTCCCCATAAAAATTCTTTAGAGTTAGGTGCTTTTTTTGTTTGCCCATTTTTCTTATCTAATTATAGGTAGGCTTGGAGGGATGATGTGATAGTCTGAGGGCTGAGAGCTCTGATACCCCCATAACCCTGCTGATTCAATTGACCCTTGAGGTGCTGATAGCTTAAGACTTGTCTCAGGCTTAGGTGTAAACTTTTGATCTCACTCTGATTCTGATCAGGTCAGAGGCTGGTCAAATTCTATCCTCAAGATTTGTCTCAAGTTTTTGGTTTCAATGTATACTTGATCCAATCAGGCACACTCTTGATTGTCTTGTCTTAGAGCTCTGCCCTGAGCTTTAGAAAAAAAACGATCAGAATTTAGTCCTTAGTTCTATCATTTACCCCAAAGTGTGAATTAAGTCTTTGTTCCAAGCTGGGGCTTTGGGCTTCTCCAAAGGTTTGAAATTTCAAGAGTTAAGGGTTGACTCTTATTTCTATTTGCTCAGGCAGCATCTCAGGATCTGGATGTTGACTCTGATATAGGTTCCCAAACCTTTGACAGCAGATATGGAGTGGGGAGTGGGCCTCGATCTTCACTTGCTCTTCCATTCTTGCTACAGCTTCTTACTAGGTCTGTTCTCCTCCTCTTACCTCAGTGCCCCAGATGTAGTTGCCTATTTTTTTGCTTTTTCTTTTCATGAAAGTTGTTTCACTCTGTCTCCTTATTGGTTCTTTCACTCCTTTTTGCTTTTTGTGGTGAGATTTTTAATCTTGATTGGTGAGGATTCTCATGTTGGCACAAGTTGCTGAGGATTACTCTGTCCTTTTGGCTCCACCCCAGAACTCTAGAATTTCTTGAAGGTATTAATAGATTTCGAATTGCTTATATTCACCTAATTAGTCAGTGTTAAAAGTAGAACTTGAAAAAGTTTATTTGTTGCTTTTTTATTGAAAATATTTTTTTGATCCTAAAACTCTGTAATTCCACTATTTACTTTTCAGAGGTCTCCACCTGGGCCCTATGATTTTTTTTAAAAGGAACATTTTAAAATTTCAGCATCATTGGCTTCTCTTAACCATATGTATTTTATTTTAAGCATTTAAACACTTTTTTTTTCAGACAGGGAACTCATAAACTTTACCAGATTGTCAAAAGGTGCTATAAGACAAGGAAAAAATACATTTATACTATACTATGCTATATTTCAAGTAGTCAAAAGGGTCCTAAAATTTAGTCCCCAGAGAAAAAAAAGAAAATATTCCATGTAAGTATGTTTGTATTGGTATATGATATAATATTACATATATACTAAATATGCATACATATATGTGAACTGAATATGTATGTACATATGTATATATGTGAGTATATGTATATATGTATGCATGTGTTTGTTATTTTTCAGTTGGGTCTGATTCTTTGTGACCTCATTTGAGGTTTTCTTGGCAATAATTCTAGAGCGGTTTGACATTTCCTTCTCCAGCTCATTTTCTTGATGATGAACTGAGGCAAACAGAGTCAAGTGACTTGCACATTGTCATACAGTTAGTAAGTATTTAAGGCCAGATCTTGAATTCACAAATATGAGTCTTCCATGCTTCAGGTCCAGAACTATAAGCATTGAGCCACCTGTGTGTGTGTTTATATGTGTGTGTATGTATATATATATACACATACATATATAAATAAAACAGCATATTTGTATATATATATGTGTGTGTGTACACACCTATGTGTATATTCAGTTATATATATCTGTCTC
>NC_058133.1:285388187-285441543 GCF_016433145.1 Gracilinanus agilis
ATATATATATATATATACACGTTTTTTGTAAAATATTTCCATCAAGCAGCTAGTCAAAATAATAGATAGGGCACTGGGTCTGAAGTGAGGAAGAACTGAGTTTAAATCCGACTTCAAACAAGTTACTAGCTTCATGACTCTGAGTAAGTTGTAATCTCTGGTTCCTTAAATTTTCTAAACTGGAAAATGGAGATAATAATAGCACCTACCACACAGGATTGTTGTGTGAATCAAAATAATATTTGTAAAGCATTTAGCATAGTGCCCTGTATATGGGAGATACTTAATAAATATTTGTTCCATTCCCCTCTAATATGTACATAGTACTTTCCACTATAATCTTCCTTGAAGGTAGAGATCATTTTATTTCTGTCTTCTTTTCCCCAGCACCTAGCATATCTCTAGTATGAACCTCATAAATGTTTCTAATTTGATGAAGACACAACTTCTAACATTATAAATTTTCTTAAATTGATAAAATTTCTTAAATTAGGTTGCACTTCTATTCATGATTGCATTATGACACTTGAGAGATATTCTTGAGACTGTGAGTTGTATAAGTGTTAATCTCATTGATGAAAAATTTAGAAATAATGCCTTATTTCCTAATCGACAAATGATCAAGGTACATAAATAGGCAGTTTTAACATGATGAAATCAAAACTACCAATAAGCACATGAAATAGTATTCTAAATTCTTCCTGATTAGAGAAATGCAAATTAAAACAACTCTGAGGTGCTACCTTATACTTAGAAGACTGGCCAATATGGCAGCAAAGGAAGGTGATAAATGCTGGAGGGGATGTGACAAAATTGGGACACTGATACCCTGCAGGTGGAGTTGTGAATTGGTCCAACCATTCTGGAGAGCAATTTGGAACTATGTGCAAAGGGCTTTAAAAAATTCCTGCCCTTTGACCGAATCATACCATATTCAGCTGGGCTTGTACCCAAAGAAATAATAAAGAAAAAGTCTTGTACAAAAATATTTATAGTCATACTCTTTGCGGTGGCAAAAAATTGGAAAATGAAGGAGTTTCTACCGATTGGGAAATGGCTGAACAAATTGTGGCATCTGATGGTGATGGAATATTATTGTACTGAAAGGGAATTCCATGTAAACTGGAAAGACCTCCAGGAATCAATTGCAGAATGAAAGGAGCAGAACCAGGAGAATAGTGTACATAGAGACTGATACATTATGGCACAATCAAATGTAAAAGAATTTTTTACTATATGCAATGCAATGCAATGATTCAGGACAATTCAGAGGAACTTAGGAGAAAAAATGCTATCCACATCCAGAGAAAGAACTGTCAGAACAGAAATGCAGAAGAAAAACATATGATTGATCATGTAGTTTGATATAGATATGATTAGGGTTTTGATGAGAAAAGATCACTCTACTACAAATATGAATAACATGGAAATTAGGCTTTGAACAATGATACATGCATAAACCAGTGGAACTGCTTTTCAGCTCTAGGAGCAGGAAGGAAAGGGAAATCATGAATCATATAACCATGGAAAAATATTCTAACTAAAAAAAAGAAATAATGCTTTAAAGAATTATTAAATTTGATTCAACAAAAATTCTCTTCCTATAAAGGGCAAAGTAGGAGAAAATACTAGTCAAACCTAATTCTGTACAAGCCCCTTCATTTTAGCACTTAGGTGATATGAGTGGCTCAAGATCACACAAGGGTGTAGAAGAAGCAAGACTCATAGTGTCCTGGATCTCTGAGATCCAAGTTAGTATTTTTTAATTTAATCTTTCATTTATTCCAGATTAAAATTAAATATAAATTTTTATAATCATTTTCTGATTTATTGTGATTGTTCTCTCTAATCTTTCTACCCTTCCCAAGACAACAGGTATTTTGATATAGGTCATGCATATGTTTTCTTCAAATGCATATTTCCATGTTCATCATATTATGAAAGAAAGCATATTAGTTACACTAGAAAAAATTATATAAATTTATAAAGGAAATAAAATGAAATATTATATGCTTCAATCTGAATTGAGACTTCATCAGTTCCTTCTGTGGTGATGGATAGCCTTTTTCATGTTGAGTCCCTTGCTATTTTCCTGGATCCTTACATTGCTGATAATAAAGTCATTCACAGTAGATCATTGTATTTATTGCTATTACTGTGTATAATATCCTCCTGGTTCTGCTCACTTCACTTTGCATTAGTGCATATAAGTTTTTCCAGGTATTTTCTTTCTAACATTTTATTTGAGTTGGAATAAGCTTGGAGTAGAACAAAGAACTCTTAATCTGGAGGATCCAGGTTTAAATGCCAGATCTTTGGATCAAATTAGGAAATGTCAGGTAAACCATTTCAGCAATCTAGCCTTCAGGTTCTACATCAGTAAAATGAGGGTATTTGTTTAAATGACCTTTAGGGGCCATTGAAGTTCTAAAGTTAACAAACTTAAAATTAATTGTTAACAATTAATGGATTACTACAAACCAGGTGATGCAATGATTTAATTCTATTAAGTTTGTGTGTTGGTTTTTGTGCTTTCTTATATAGGGCTAAGTAGGTAGCATAGCGTAAATAAGGCAGACAAAGAGTCTTAGACTTGGAATCAGAAAGATCTTAATTTTAACTCTATCTTAGATACTTTTTAGTTATGTGATTTTGTGCAAGTTGCTTAATCTCTCTCAGCCTTAGTTTCACACATTGGGATAATATAAATGGCCTAAAAGGGGTATTACAAAGATCAAATGAGATAACATATGAAATGTGGTTTGCAAACCTCAAAAAACTCTAATATAAAAGATAGTTAGTAGTAGCAGTATTAAAACTCCTTCTCTTCCTCCTCCTCTTCCTCCTACTATAGATGAATCTATAGCTGCCTTTTTGTAGCACTCTGTCAGCTTATTACCCATGCCATTTCAATTCTTATGATGTAGAGGCATAAAGTAAAATTATATTTTTAAACTGTGGTAGCATAGTGAGTACCTAATAAAAGATCAAGTAATGACATAATTCTTTCAAGTTAAGCTCAAGATGTGAATATAATAAGAACATCAACGTTTCCTGCTTCAGTGATCAGGCTATTGAAAATGAGATTCTTAGGTCAGAAACCCTGCCACAGAACTTGATGTTCTAAGATCTCAGAGTTCTGACATGAAAAAAGTGGAGCAAGCCTTAATGTGCCTGACTCTTGAACCAAACAATCTGGGTCTAGGCAAAAGCCTTTCAGTGCCTAGCTAGTCAGGTTTTGAATTCAAGAAATTAGACTGAGCCTGGATGAGTATATTTGGAGAAACAAATGATGAGAATGTGGCCTATGAACCACAATTGATCTGTAAATGTATCACTAGACTTAGTTCAGAGCCTCTAGATTTGCCCTGAAATTTATTGAAATGAGCTAAGACGCTACCCAGAAAACAAGCATGGAAGCATGGGCCAAAGGTATTTGGTGCTAGTCCAGGCTGATTGCTCTTGATTTCTGGATTATAAAAAAAGAGAGAGATTGCTGAATAAAGACTCAGGACTTTCTGTTTTTTATGCTCAATTCTTCCCAAATATGTTCTTCCTTGTCTAAATACCCTACACATATCTAATAAAAGGCCAGATAAAAGATAGTTATAGACTGAGATTGGGAAAAAATATGACTAGCTTGTGGCTCTAATTCTAACTAATTACATCATCTAAGAATATGTACAGTCTCACTGTAGTCTTCAGTTTCCTTGTTTTTTAAATGGTGTAATTAATAATTCATTTCCTAGAAGTTTTATTAAAAAATTAAAAGTGATAATTGTGAAGGCATTATTTGGTTATAAAAACTTCTGTATCAAAAGGGATGTTTGTAAGTTGCTTAGTACATTGCCTAGTACAGATTAGTTGTTTAATAAATGCTATTCTTGTGTCATATTCTCCATAAATGTTATTACCACTAGTATGACTACAATAATGACAACTACTACTTCTACTGATAATGACCCACTATAGGTAAAATGATGTATTTTGTGAGAGACAATAGCATAGTGGGAAGTTCAGTGAATACATCCCTTCTGAGATCACATATGATGTCTGGCCTATTCCTGATTTGGTTTGTCTATGCTTAATCAATGAATGAAATACTAATTTCCTATCCTTTTGTTACTTTGATTCTAGCAGAGTACCAGATACCTTGGCCAAAATCCCTGACCATCTTCCAGCTTTTCATCAACTACATCTTGAAAAACATACAGGATCAAAATGGAACATCCCTCTAAGGCTGTTTTTTATTTCCCTCCAAGATTATTTATGGGGCAGCTGAGTGGCTCAGTGGATTGAGAGCCAGGCCTAGAGACTGGAGGTCCTAGGTTCAAGTCCAGCCTCGCACACTTCCAGCTGTGTGACCTTGGGCAAGTCACTTGACCCCTACTGCCCACCCTTACCACTCCTGGGCCAAGGACGGTCCCTAGCCCAGATGAAAAAAGGAGGAGGGTTGGGCGTGGGGCTAGCAACCCCACCCTGTAAAAACTACATCTGCTAAAGAAACTGCAACCTAAAGCAGGGGCAGCTGGGCTAGCTCAGTGGATTGAGAGCCAGGCCTAGAGATGAAAGGTCCTAGGTTCAAGTCCGGGCTCAGACACTTCCCAGCTGGGTGACCCTGAGCGACTGTGTGTCCCATTGCCTACTAGTTGTGGCCCTATACTCCTAGAATGGAGTCCCAGGATAAAAAAAAAAAAGATTATTTATATGTGCTATAGGTTAAGAAGGACTTCCAAATCCTATTATCCCATTGGTTCTTTTTCAAGGCTGAACTTATAGCTGTTATCTGAACTTATTTTTCCTTAAATTTATTTTGGGATCAAAAAAATTAATAGAATAATTAGTAAAACCCACATCTGTGTCCAGTCACATATTGGTTGGACTTTTGATATTTCTGTGAAATATCCAGTTTACAGGCAAATTATTTGGAGTCACTTCATACTAATGAATCTCTTTAAAAGGTCTTTAAAAATGAAGCACTATTCATTTCACTTGGGTAAATTAAGGGAGAGTCTGATTAAGGATAGGCCTCTATTATTTCAGGTTTGATATTTATCCATAATGAGGCTCTCTTATAGCATTCATCATTTATTAGTTAACAAATAAAGATTTGCTTAGCTATAACTTAGAAAGATTCTATAGGACTTAGCTTTGGTAAATTCACATCCCATGTGCAAACAGGACAAAAAAGTGTGATGACTCATTTCTTTTCATGAAATTCTATTCTGAAGGGCTACAACTCACATGGGCAGACTTTTTTTGCCCTGAAGTGACCAGGAAGTCTTCTTAATTCAGGTACAAAGGCATAGGACATCTTGAATGTTAGCCTTGTACTTCAATAAAGTCCTCAAAACAGCATTTTTCTAGGAAAAACTATGTTAGTATGGTAGTATGGTAGGAGTGGGAAATAAGGAGAGGGCAGTAGGGGAGGAAACTCATGTAGGTAATAGTCCTATCACAGAGAATCACTGAAATACCAACTCTAATGGAGTTTCAAGCAAACATTAAATTTGTGCCCTTCTTGAGATTCCTTAGCTAAGTGGCCTGTACATTCACAACATTTAAAGAGTTGTTTACACAATAATCTCAGATGTACTCTTAACATAATCTCAGGAAAGGTTTCAACAGGATGCCATGGAATCAGAACTCCAACCTCAAATTCATATGCCCATGTTATACTATTCTAGACAGCTAAACATAGAAAAACTACAAGGTGGTGAACTGAGAACAAGCAGATGTCAACATTGAATTTGAAATGTGGTAGAATTTTCTGGTAAAAGAATCTGACTCAGGGACAGGACTCAAGGACTCAATAACAATTCAGAAATGGAGATTAATGGAAATTCTTCTTGAGTTTTTCAGTAGTTAATGTGGTCAATAGACTAGTTGTCTATATTTCCCCAGGCTTGAAGTCAAGAGACAAGGGAACCAGTCAAAGCCATGTATGTATTAACCCAAGAGCTATCCAATATAGTCAGAGGAACAACTTGATCAAATAAACTTAAATAGTTAAGATTATATTGAATGTATGGAATGGATGTTTTCTTATCTCCTAGTCCATCAGAGGACCTCAGTAGCAGAACCTCAGACTTTTCCCACCATTTATGGAAGAAAATCAAATCAGCATCTAAGTTCTTACCTGGGACAGAGATAACCTTTTTCATGAAAGTATTTAAATCAGTATGCCCCAACCCTGTACATACATCAAAGGTTCAGGCATAAGATCTCTTCCCACAAGGCCATCCTGAAAACTTCTATTTCAGAGTCTCAACACTCCTGCACATACTCAGGAGTGGGACAGGGTAAAATCAAATAAATATCCTAACTGGTTTTTTTTTACTAAGAATTGTTGTTGTATTTAGTAAAAAGCTTTTTCTTCATCTGTTGATATAATTAATGTTTGTTCTTTGTTATTAATATGATAAATTATTCATATAGTTATTCAAATACTGAACCAGCCCTGCGTTCCACATAGAAATCCTATCTGGGCATAATGTATGATTTTTCATGACATATTACTATAGACTTGTTAGTATTTTATTTAAGATTTTGCATGAAAATTCATTAAGGAAATTCTACAGTAATTTTCCTTATTTTTTTCTCCCTGGTTTAGGCATAAAAATCCTATTTGTGTCATAAAACAAATTTGTTAGAACTTTTTTTTAACCAATAAAAATACTTTATATAGTATTGCAATAATTGTTCCTTAAATGCTCACCAAAATTTATTTGTAAATCCATCTGGCCATAAGAATTTTTAATTAGGGAGTTAATTGTTAGCTTGTTCAATTTATTTTCCAAGATTGGGTTATTTAAAGATTCTATTTTGTTTTTTACTCTGGGCAAATAATATCTTTGCAAATATTCATACATTTTACTTAGACTGTCAGATTTATTAGCAAATAATTGGAGAAAACAATCTCTGATAATTATTCTAATTTGTTCTTTCCTAGTGATGCATCCCTTCTTTTCAATTTTGTTACTGGTAATTTTATTTTCATCTTTATTCTTCAAAAATGAAATAAATGATGTATTTATTTTCATGAACTAAGATCCTACTTTTATGCACTATTTCCTTTTTTACTTTCAGTATTATTAATCTCATCTTTGATTTTAAGGATTTCCATTTTGGTGTTTAATTGGAGATTTTCTTTTTTGTTTCTTTAGAATATTTTTCCATGGTTCCATGATTCATGATTCCCCTTCTCTTCCCTCCCACATCCTGGAGCTGACAAACAATTCCACTGAGTTGTACATGTATCATTGTTCAAAACCTATGCCCATGTTATTTATACTTGCAGTATGTTATACTAACATAAAAACCCTAATAATATCCCTATTGAACTGTGTGATCAATCATGTTTTTCTTCTGCATTTCTGTTTCCACAGTTCTTTCTCTTTATGTAGATAGCATTCTTTCTCATAAGTTCCTTTGGATTGTCCTGGATGGGGAAAGGAATAAGCCTTTAAAACAACTGTATTTTTTGGTTTTCTAAGTGGTTTAGATTACCAGTGTACATTTCCCAGCATAGCCCTGTCATGTAAATAAAGTAAATTCTTCTTTAAAAAAATTGCTGCTAGTAGAAAAGATTGTTACATTTGATTTTGCCATAATGTATCAGTCTCCGTGTACAAGTTCTCCTGGTTCTGCTCTTTTTGCTCTGCATCAATTTCCTGAAGATCTTTCCAGTTCACATGAAATTCCTCCAGTTCAATATTCCTTTCAGCTTTATAATGTTCCATCAACATAAGATACCACAATTTTTTCAGCCATTCTCTAATTAAAAGACACCCCCTCATTTTCCAATTTTTTACCACCACAAAAAGTGTGTCTATAAATATTTTTGTACGTGTATTTTTCCTTATTATCTCTTTGGGGTTCAAGCCAAGCAATGGTATGGCTAGATCAAACAGTACACATTCTTTTAAATTCCTTTTCTCATAGTTCCAAATAACCCTCCACAATGGTTGGACCAATTCACAGCTCTACCAACAGTGTATTAATGTCCCAATTTTTCCATATCTCCTCCAATATTTATCACTTTCCATTACTACCATATTGACCAGTCTGCTAGGTGTAAGGTGGTACCTCAGAGTTGTTTTAATTTGCATTTCGCTAATCAGGAAGGTTTAGAACACTTTTTTATGTGCTTATTGATTGTTTTTATTTCATCATGAGAAAACTGCCTATTCATGTCTCTTGATCATTTGTCCATGAGAGAATGGCTTGAATTTTTGTAAATTTGACTTAAATGCTTAAATATTTGGAAAATTAAAACTTTGTCAGAGAGTTTTGTTGTAAAAATGTTCTCCCAGTTTCTTGCTCTCCTAATTTTGGTTGCATTGGTTTTGTTTGTACAAAACCTTTTTCATTTGATATAATAAAAGTCATGCATTTTACATTTTACATTTTACAATGTTCTCTGTCTCTTGCTTGGTCTTAAATTCCTTCCTTTCCCAAAGATCTGACAGGTATTCTATTCTAGTTCACCTAATTTATTTAAGATTTCACTCTTTGTATTCAAGTCATCTACTCATTTGAATTCATCTTGGCATAGGATGTAAAATGTTGATCTAAACCTAATTTTTCCCTTAATGTTTTCCAATTTTTCCACAGTTTTTATCAAATAATGAGTTCTTGTCCCAAAAGCTGGGATCTCTGGGTTTGTTGAACACTAGCATGCTGAGGTCATTTATCTCTAGTCTATTCCATTGATCCACCCTTCTGAATCTTAGCCAGTATCATACTGTTTTGATGACCACTTCTCTATAATATAGTTTAAGATCTGGTACTGCTAGGCCCCCATCCTTTGCAATTTTTAAAAATTATTTCCCTTGATATTCTTAATCTCTTGTCCTTCCAGATGAACTTTATTATAACTTTTTTCTAATTCTTTAAAAATGTTATTTGGTAGTTTGATTGGTATGGCACTGAATAAGTAGATTAATTTAGGAAGGATTGTCATTTTTATTATGTTTGCTCATCCTACTCATGGGCAATTCATTTTTTTCCACTTATTTCAATCTAGTTTTAATTGTGTGAAAAGGGTTTTATGGTTGTATTCATGTAATTCCTGTGTTTGTCTTGGTAGACAAATTCCTAAACATTTTACATTGTCTAGAGTGATTTTAAAAGGAGTTTCTCTTTTTATCTCCTGCTGCTGAATTTTGTTGGGAATATATAAAAATGTTGATGATTTATGTGGGTTTATCTTGTACCCTGCAACTTTGCTAAAGTTTTTAGCTAGTCTCACTAGCCTTTTAGTTGATTTTCTATGATTATTTAAGTATACCACCATCTGCAAAGAGTTTTAGTTTCTTTTTATTTTAGTTTCTTCATCGCCTACTTTAATCTCTTCAATTTCTTTTTCTTCTCTAATTGCTGTGGCTAGGGTTTCTAGTACAATATTAAATAACAGAGGTGATAATGGGCATCCTTGCTTCACTCCTGATCTGATTGGGAAGGCTTTTAAATTGTTCCCAGTGTAGATGATACTTGCTTGGTTTTAAATATATACTGTTTATTATTTTGTGGAATGGCCCTTCTAGTCCTATACTTTCTAGTGTTTTCAATAGGAATGGGTGTTGTATTTTGTCAAAGACTTTTTCTGCATCTATTGAGATAATCATGTGATTTCTGTTGGTTTGGTTATTAATATGGTTAATTATGTGGATGGTTTTCCTAATATTAAACCATCCTTGCATTCCTTGTATAAATCCCACCTGGTCATAGTGAATAATCCTCAAGATAACTTGTTATATTCTTTTCACTAATATTTTATTGAAAATTTTCCTATCTATGTTCATTAAGGAGATTGCTCTGTAGTTTTCTTTCTTTTTTTTAATCTCCCTGTTTTTGGAATCAGTACCATATTTGTGTCACAAAAGTAATTTGGTAGAACTCTTTCTTTGCTTATTTTGTCAAATAATTTGTATAGTATTGGGTTTAGTTGTTCTTTCAATATTTAATAGAATTCATCTTTTGAATCTATCTGACCCTGGACATTTTTTCTTAGGATGTTCCTTAAAGACTTGTTTAATTTCTTTTTCTGAGATTGGATTATTTAAGTATTATATTTCCTCTTTTATTAATCTAAGCAATTTATATTTTTGTAAATATTCACTCATTTCTTCTAGATTGTCATATTTATTGCCATATAATTAGGCAAAATAGTTCTTAATAATTACCTCAGTTTCCTATTCTTTGGAGCTGAGATCACCCTTTTCATCTTTCATACTGTTAATTTGATTCTCTTCTTTATTTTTTAATTAGATTAACCAATATTTGGTCAGTAGCTAGTCAAATTCTATCCTCAGGCTTAGTCTCAAGTTTTTGGTTTCACTGTGTTCTTGATCCAATCAGACCCACCCTTGATTGTCTTTTCTTGGAGCTCTGCCCTCAGCTTTAGACAATATGATCAGTACTTAGTCCTTAGTACTCTCATTTATCCCAAAATGTGAATTAAGTCCTTGTTCCAAGCCCAGACTAGAATTTCCTGAGCTAGGGCTCTGGACTTCTCCAAAGGTTTGGAATTTCAGGGGGTATGGGTTGACTTGTACAGCTATTTGCTCAAGCAGGATCTCAGGATATGGATGTTGATTCTGATATAGGTTCCCAAACCCCAAACAGAAGATGTGGTGTGGGAAGTGAGGCCCAATCTTCGCTTGTTCTTCTATCCTTGATACACTTTCTTGTTGGGACACTCTCACCCCAGTGTCCCAGAGGTTGTTACCTACTATTTTGATTTTTCTTTTCTTGAAAGTTCTTTCACTCTGTCTCCTTGTTAGTTCTTTCACTCCTGTATTCTTTTTGTGGTGAAATTTTAATCTTGGTCAGAGAAGATTCTCATGGTGGCACAGAACTGCTGAGGATTACTCTGCCTTCTTGGCTCCACCCCCTGAAATGTCCTATTCAATATGTAATAAATGCTTATTCACTGATTTTCTCTTACCCAACAAGACTATTAGCTCTTTGAGGAGAAGGACTATGTGTTATACTTCTGTATCTTCTTTAGCATCAAGCTCTCGATAGAAGAGGGGTCAATGCACTTTTGTTGATTTATCAGACCTTGTAAGATTATGAGAGCTTTACAAAAATATGTTTATGTCTCTTTGATGTCATTTAAATAACATATCACTAATTGTAATAACATTAGTCATTAAATGCCATTAGGGTATCCAGAGGTCTCATATTCCAGTATGTTCACTTCAGTAGCTGAGGATAATTGATCTTGTAATGTTCTTTGAACACTGATATGTAAACTGAGATTCTTACAGGGACACAGAGTTCTATGCTGGTAGGGAATGACCTAAGACTTCTAATTGTCACACATTTGGTCATAGAAATAGAACACAGAAGGATGCTAAAAGTCAATACAAGGAAGCAAGGTTTTAAGAATCAGGGCGAACTAAAACTGTAATGACCTACTTTGTAAAGGAATGGGTTTTACTTCACTAGAATTCTTCATGTAGTGCCTGAAGATATCAATTTTTAGTGATAATATAGAAGAAATTCTCAATTAGGTAAATAACTCTGATTGGTTCTATAATCTCTGAAGTACTTGTTACCATCAAATTCTGTGATTCTCTAACATGACTTGAAAGAATGGAGAAAATTAATCACAGAAAGAAAGAGAACCTATTTCAGGCAAGGGAAGGAGTGTGAACAAATGCATTGAGAAAGGAGGGATGAATCAAATGGTGTTATGTTTGTAATGACAGGGATATTGGGAAGCTGATGGACTGGCCTGGGCTAGGAGTCTACAAGACTCCCACTCCTCCACAAACAGGCTTGAGTGAGTAGGGAGGGGGTAAGGTACTCCTTGCTCGCTCTCAACCCCCTCCCCCAAAGCAGTTGGTTTTCAGTGGAAAATGGAGACAGGGTAGTATGTCTTCAAGCAAGATTCAGCAAAGGGAAATCTTTAATGATGCTCCCTTTCTCAAACTTATATTCCCCACAGATCTGACTGAGGGACAAAGGAGAAGCTTGATCTCTTGATGTTAAGGACTGAGAAGGATCTGACTTCTTAGGCTGGCAACTGACAGGAACCAAGCTTAATGGCTGCAGTGAGTATCCCCAAATAAGACCCAGGCACTGCTACTAAAGATAAAGCTTATATTGATAAAAGAAGGCAGGGAGGGCAGGGAAGGGGTATCAAGGATTTGGATAAACTGGGAAACCCTTATCAGTTAGGTAGAAACTGCCCCTCCCCCCCAGGAGGGATTGGCCTACATTTAGCTAACTTTCCCTCAAAGTTAATAGTAATTACTCCTAATATCTAAATAACTAAATGAATAATGAAATGATATTGCAATGAAGGTCTAATACCACTAGACAGGCAAACTCCTGAGTAGAAACCACAATGGCTTTTGCCACTATGGCCTCCCAGGCAAACCCCAAGCTGGGAAAAGCAAGAAGAGAGATCTGCTCACCTCAATCCACAGGAATCAACTGTTTAACTCCTTTACAACTGTCCCCTCACTCAGAGTTCTCCAGGGGGTGTCCCCCAGCATTCTGGGTGAGGCTTGACTCTGTATCCTACAGGAATTCCATCCTGCCATTTTCTATATTACAAATGGATAAAGAATAATCAGCCCAGCTTCATTAGAACATAGAATGTATGAATCAGAGTAGCATAAAAAATGAATATATTAAAAATTATCAAGATTTTATAGGGCCTTGAATAATAGAATCAGAATTTCATATCTAACCAGTAAATGTTTGGGAATGCCTGAAAGTGGTTGAATAGGAGAATGACATGATTGTGGTATATTAGAATGAATTTTTAAAAAGTACTAGAGGCAGGAATACAATTAGACATTTATGTGAAAAGAAACATCTTCTTTTTGAACCTTGTCTGGGTAACATGGGAGGCTGAGGGAATCAAGATGGACTCCTAGAAAAGTCAGTTCACCAATTGATTGGTGTCAAAGGATCAGATTTAGAGTGTTCTAGGGCCAGTTGGTAGAGGGATTATAAGAATTTAGCTAGGCATTTAACAGTTGTCACGTGCCAAAATTTTCCAAAGATACTTTCATGGTAGACACAGTCATGGGTGCAAAGTGTGTTATGATAACCCTTTTCAGGGTCTGATGGTGGATAGTCTGAGAAGTGATGGATAGGCAAAAATGTAAATTTGTTGCTTAAAACTGGGGATAGATAAACATCTTTGTAGTGATGAAGAAAAAGGTATTAACTGGAATAAGCCTGACTGAAATTTACCTTGGCCATACAAGAGCCAACAAATATGGTAAGGCTATCAAAATATTTAACTTATTTATTTTTACATAAATGATGAAGAGATGCACATACAGATGGCAATTCAGGTATTATTTTCATCTTTATTACTGAGATGCTACTTGAGAGGACACCAATATCTTTCTAGTCATCCGTGGAGCCAGTGATCATGCCCATCTTTCATAAGGAGAATTGTCAGTCATCTCCAGCATCTATCTGTAAAATGCAGCACATCTTATTTGGGAACGGGCATACGCCAATTTGAGTTTCCTCTTCTAGACACATTAATCTACATTGGCCGATGACCCTCCAACAGGCTTCGGTATCCAAAGCACGATCATCCAAGCCACATCTGCCTTGAGGGAAGAAAGAGCAGTTGAGATTACTTACCAGTTTTCTGCTACCTGGTTTCCTTATCATTGCTAAAGCAGGAAGAAAAAGCTATGTTTTGTGGAAATATTAGCAATACTTATGAAGACACGCATTTGTTTATACACATGAACAAAACATGATCCTTTGCTACAATTAGAAATGTGAATGTAAATTTTACATAAATTTTTTTCACTTTCCCTTCAAATTGATCTAAAGATAAGCCCCAGTATGATTATATTGTAAAAGGAAGCATAATAGTCTTCTACTTATTTTTGCATCTTCTAGCTTCATAAGGGAATTGGGCTTTGTAATTCCACCAAAATATGAAGTTTCCTTATTAATCTATGTGAAAGCAAATCATTCTTTGCTAGCCTAAGAAGCCACTTTCAATCAGCCAACATAGAAATGGTTTCCCAAATTGATCAGGAAATAAAATGAGCGATTCTCCATGAGTTTTTAATTTGTCCTTTTTTTCTCTTCTTTTTTTTTTTTTTTGAGGGAGAAAAAGCAGACTGGCTCTGTGATTTTATTGGTATAGAGAAATCTCAGTGAAACAACATCCTCTACCAATCTTGATATTCAATTATTCTATAATTTATAGGTTTAGAGATTTTCCCAGGTCACTGATCATACATTTGCCTAGGATCATACATACAGTATGTACCAGAGCAAGATGAACTTAGATTTTACTAAGAACTTAGCTTTCTAGTCATCATGGCATGCTTTATGCCATGCATTCTGTTTATGTAACTTAAAACCAATTCCTCAACCTGAATGCCTTTCCAGCTGTTTCCCATACCTTATAATATGCCTTTGCAATATCACAGTCCTTAATTACCTGTTATCAGTTACTGGTGTTCATTATTAAGACATTGATTTTGCCATATTCAACCAGCTTGCACTAAACTGGGATGTCACTCTTTTTTTTTTAACCCTTAACTTCTGTGTATTGGCTCCTTGGTGGAAGAGTGGTAAGGGTGGGCAATGGGGGTTAAGTGACTTGCCCAGGGTCACACAGCTGGGAAGTGTCTGAGGCCAGATTTGAACCTAGGACCTCCTGTCTCTAGGCCTGGCTTTCAATCCACTGAGCTACCCAGCTGCCCCTGGGATGTCACTCTTCAAGGGAATATTTTTCTTAGGGTTATCTACTTAGTTCCAAGAAGGCAACTTGATGTCAAGGGAAGTGCAAATCAAGGACACCTACCCTAGACTCAGTGCATGCACTATTTAACAATTGATCAATAATCACCTATAATATTAGCTCATATTAATATAACTCAAGTTGGCAAATTGCTTGGCATACAGTTGAACCTGAATATTTGAACCTGATGAAAACCCTGTTAGCTAAGTACATATATTATTGCCTCATTTTTATATCTAGAGAAAGACTCAAAGAAGACAAGGGAATTGACCAGAATTGCACACTAAGTAAGTTTTGTTGGCAGCATTTTTCTTATCTCAGGATCAATACTATGTTTTGGTTCTAAGGCAGAAGAGTAGTAAGGGCTAGGAAATGAGGTTAAGTGACTTACCCAGGGTCACATAGGACGTGTGAAGAAAAATATGAACCCAGGATCTTCTGTCTCCAGGGCTAGCTCCTTATCCACTGAAAAACCTAACTGCCCCTAATAGACACTATAATAAGTTATGGTTACTTTACCCCAACTCATTTTATTGCTGTATCACTCTGCCTGGCCTTTGTAGAAACCCTAAGTCTTCCTTCTTCCAGGGCACTAAAGGTTTTGGACCAAACTTCAAGCCTTGGTAATACTTCAGGAAAAAGGCAAGCTTATTCAGTTTATGCAGCCAGAACCAGAGTTGTTGTCATCCTGGATTATGGTGCTTTGTTTAAGCTTCTAATCACATTTATTTACCCATCACAACAAACTTCTGAGCATTGTGACTTATTACATATATATAGGCAGTTACATCCTGCTGCTTCTATAAACCCTGATCAGTTTTTAGATAAATTTTGTAAGAGAACAAAATATCCTCAAACAAGTTTTATTCAGATAGATTCATCCTATGTTTTGCCAATCACTGCATCATTTCAGCCTTTCTATACACTGCTCATCACCCCCATACAACTTGGATACCTTACCAACACAAGCTATAATTTCCCCTAAGTACCAGAGGGCTTCTTTGACCAGTGCATCTCTATTTTACTTCTCTGTTATTCATCATTTCTTTTGCTCTTGTTTTCTGCCCTCAACTTCTTTCATTTTAACCCCTGACCTCCATCCCTTGCTTCACCCTTATTCCTGTCTCATAACTAACAGTCACTTTTAAAAACATTTATTAATTTGTTACATTTAAAAACTCAATTAAGTCCTCTCCTCCCATTAGAGAAGGTATAAATAAACCTATGTCCTATTTATTTCTATTTTTGATAGCAATGATCAATTTCCTTGACCTCAATCTGTGTACAAGGAATTTCCACAGCTATTCCATTCTCACACCTTGCTCAGAATTTATTTATCTTTATCCAGTATGTAAAGGGTAGAATAGGTGTCTATGCTGTGCAATGGGCATTACTGAACTTGGATCCTGGAATACCTGAGTGTAAAACTTCTCTTTGCTACTCATCTTCTGTGTGGCCCCGGACAAGTCACCAAAATCTTTCTTAGCCTTAGTTTCCTTTTCTATAAAATGAAGTTAATAATAGTACCTACTTCACAGGGTTGTTGTGAAAATTAAATGAGATGCCATATGTAATACTCTTTGACAACTTTAGAGTGCTAAATATCATCACTATCGTATTCTATAAATACACAATTTGGGCTTCTGTCAATTCTCTATTCTTTTTAGTCTATCCTTTAAAATCTTGATTATATATTTGTTGTATACCATATAATATAATCTCTTACCATATATGTAACTTCACCCAATTAGTGCAAAAAGCATGGAAGTAGGATTTTTTTTAAGTCCACATTATCCTACATAGGGCCAGAGTGATGTATATGATATTGTGGCTGAGTAGCTTTGAACTAGATCCTCTATTCATAGAGGAATAGAACCCAAAGATTTTCCTATTCTACAGTGATCCTCCACAGTCACCTTGGTGTTGCCATAGCAATAAAAACAATCACTGCCAAATTCTTATAGGATTTCATCAGTTTTTCTCCCTTTTCATTTATAAGAATATGATTTTCTATGAAATCTAAGAGAGATTCATGAGAAATTATAGCATCCATTGGCCTGGAATTCATTGTCTTGTGAGAGAACATCAAGGTAAATATTAATCTCAAATTGACCTTGTCATATGACCTTGTCAGGGAAAGAAGAGCAAGGAAAAAAGAGTCATGAATTACACAGAAATACAAACAGACATTGGGGTATTAGTCTAGAGTCAATGGATTTAAGTTCAAATGGAGATCAACCAATGTCTTTATGGGCTGTTCATTGTTATTGGTCATCGCAAGGTCAGAAAGTACTTTGCCCTAACCTGGAAGGAGATATAAAAATCAATGGAAAGAATAATAAGGGTAATGATAATGATTATGATGGTGGTGATGGTAATAATTATAATAGGTAACATCCATAAAACATCTTGAGATTTTCAAATAACTTTAAATTATTTCATTTGATACTCACAACAATCCTAGGAGGCAGGAGCTATTTTTTATCTCCATTCCATAGAGGATAAAATTGAGGTTCAGAGGAATTAAGTGACTAGCCCAGTGTCTCATAGCTAGTAAGTGCTGGGGGGAAGACTTCAATGCAGATCTTTTTAACTCCTAGTTCAGTTCCCTGGCAACCCTGGTGGAGCAAATCAGGGATCATTTTTTTAAATTTTCACGAGGTAGTAGTCAGCAGGAGAGATGGTGCCAGAATGGTATGCCACATTTTTATTAATTTATTTTTAATTGACCTTTTCCTAGCCCTTTGAATGTCTTGCAGTGCTATAGAAATTAGTTAGCTCTAAATAACTTGACTTGGACCCTGGGAAGAAAATGAGAGCATTACTCTAACCAAAGAAGATTCAGGAATCAACAGTTACCGCTCATCATTCTCTTTACTTCAGTTTCATAACATCAGCTGTTTCTTGGACAGTTCTCCTAAGCTATGAGGTAAACTCCTTAAAGTTAATGAGTCAAAAACAATTCATTATCTTTCCCCCTAAACCTACTCATATTGCTAATTTCTTAATTTCTGTTAAAGATACTATCATACCTCTAGTCACCCAGCATCATAATTTCAAAATGTTCCTTAATTTTTTTTTCTCCCTCATCTTCAATAACCAATGAGTTGCTAAATCTGGCCTATTTTATCTGCCTTCTCCACTCATATGATTCCTATAATAGCTAAGACTTTAATTCTTTCTCATATGAACTATCACAATAGGTTCCTATAATAATTTCCTTATTTTTAGTGTCTTTCGCCTCTAATCCATCCTCCATCATTGCTTCCAAATTGATATTCCCAAATCATAAATTTATGTCATTCCCCTGTTCAAGTACTTCAATTGACTTATTAACTCTAGAATTAATATATACTCCTCATATTAAATCCCTTCAATCTGATTCTAGCCTATGGTTCCAGGCTAATTTCATATTATTTCTCTTCATAGTCTCTGTTCCCAATGAACTGTTCTCTTTGTGGCTCCCTAAACTTGGTTTCCAAAACCTGGCCTCTGTTCCTTTGCCCAAAGTATCCCACATGTCTTGAATACATTCCTTTCTGCCTTTCATTTCTTACAATCTTCAGATTTATTCATGATTCAATGCAGTTATCACTTCTTCAGAAAACCTTTCATTATTCTTAAATGTTAATGCCCTCACCTCCACTTATAATCTTATTTTTACTTATTTATATAAATGTAACCCCCCATCAATAAAATGTAGACTCATTGAGAGAAGGGAATTTGTCACTTATGCCTAATACCTTGTATGCTTAATACCTAATGCCTTGTAGATAGTAAATATTATATACATGTAATTTTATAAATATAAAAATGTTATAAACATATATCTCTACATATATAAGGATATGTTTTGTATATATATGTATATATTTGTGTTGAATTAAATTGGAATTTCCACAAATACTGAGACAATTGATTCATTCATGTAATATGCAGAATGAGTAGCCATATTTTTGGGGGTCCAAGTGGGCAGTTGCCACTTTCGAACACAGAACCTGGCAGAGGACCCAAGGTATGTGCCACGGTGACAGTTAAGGACAGGGTATAAAAAGGAGTCCTCAACCCATGGGAGCTTCACTTCTCTGTCTCACCAGGAAGGTTAGGGAGGAAAGGAGGATTTTGGGCCCCAGGGTGGTTTGGGAGTGAGTTTCTGGTAGGCAGGTAGGGACTAATTCCATTTTTAGCCAAATATTCAATACTTCTTTGGCACAGACAACATCCTTACATTACCAGCTAGTGAGAATAGCTACAACCAAGAACAGAGGCAACTGACCCAGGGGCCACCAGCCTCTGGGCTCAGCAACAAGCAACAGAGTTGGGATTTGCCCTCAAGGCTTTCTTATACTCTGCACCTAGGGAACATCAACTAGTGCTTCAAGATTAATTAATATCAAAGATTTAGGCAAGATTTTAGGGTTTCCTTCACCACCTACCTATCCTTACCTTCCCTCTGTTTAATTACAAATAAACCCTGGTTAACCTTAAGTGAAACAATCTTGGAGCCTTGCTTACTTTACCATCAACCATCTAATTATTAGTAGTCTGCATTACAACTTTAGTTGAGTAAGCCTTTCCAAGCCATTTTATCCATCTTCAATTGGAGGTTTCAGGAAGTTTCAATCTGTTTCCTGGAAACATTTCTAACTGTCTTAGCTGGATTGGTTCCAAGCCCTTGGGCCTGTGGCAGAGAATCTTGAGGTTAAAGGAAACCTGACCCTGCTGGTGTGGGAGGTTATCTAACTCACATGGAACCGTGGTTTGGGACTCCCTCCCTTTTATATACCATCATCTGCATCTGCCTAGGCCCCCTCCTGCTTCTTCTTCCATACACCAGCCCTACAGGCCCAAATGAGCAGCCAAAAACAGCTCAACTGATAACATTAATTGGGAAGCCTGTAGACAATGATAAGGCCACACTGTTCCTAAATTCAGGATTCCTATTTATTCACCAGATAAATAGAATTATGAATTTTTAGTGATCTCACCATAATGCATAGAGGAATTCCTATTAGAGCACCATGATGAGATGGGTCATGTACAATTCCCACTGCTGGACTTCTCTACACATAATGGAGGATTGAGCTGTTGTTTTAGCATGGATACCAGGGTCTCATTCAATATCTTTAGGATGTGCCATCATCACCCAGATCCCTTTTTTAAAATGCTTTGCTTCTTAGCTTGAAAGTTGTGGAGGACATAACCATAGCCCATCATAGGGATATCCAGAGGAAGAAAGACATATCACATAATCTGTGTATTGAGTTTTAACCCAAGTCATAGTATCCATAGGTATATGGCCTGAACAAGGGAATTACCAAAATTGTCTCATCTAACTCCTCATTTTACTCACATGGAATCTGAAATTCAGAGCTTTTAAGTGACATGTTCCATAGCACATGAGTAGTAAGTTTCAGGCCTAGAATTCAAAAGCAGATCCTTTAACAATCTATCCAACATGAATTCTTACACAAAAAAGTTTGATAATCAGTTTCTATTGGAATTCAGTGTCTTATCCAGTTAAAAATAGGCCATCCTCTCTATTAGCTTCGATTATTTCCATCTAAAAGTAGGGAGCATTTCTCAAGGTTTTACCTCTTTATTTCTCTCTATAAACTATTTCCTAGAAAACAAAATGAATTGATACTTCTGACATTGCTTAAAACACTAAAGTAAAAATTTTTTTCAAGTTTAAAGAGCTCTTTCCTCCCAACAACCTTTTAAAGTAGCTAATGTCGGTCATATTTTTTCCCATTTTACAGATTAGACACCTGAGGTTCAGAGGAGTTAAATCACTAATCCACAATTCCTCATCAAACAAGTGGTTGACCCAGCATTTAAACCAGGCTTCATTCTAATTCCAAGACAAGTATTTTCCCCATGAGTCCATGTTGCTTATACACCATCTGAAAAAGGTGTCATTAAAAAAATAGTTTCCTGAGTGATAGCTTCATAATTCTTGAACAGTTTTTTCCATTTGTGTCCCATCACTGTATATCTAGCCTAGAGAAATTAAGGCTATTATAATGACAGTGGCATGGGAACATTTGCATGACAAACAAGGACCATAAAATGCATTTGTACATTTAAGAAAATGACAGAAGATTGATCCAGAATGAGGAATTTGGGTGGAGTGAATCCACTTACCCTGGCATTAGTGCAGGAAAGCACTTAATCACAAAAGTCAACAAGGAACCCCTGCCTATTTCTTTCTATGATTTTCAAATTGATTGCTCTAAACTCCTTTTCTCTGTTTCCCTGAATACTTTCCCTTTGATAGATAACTCTAAGGGTTTGAGGGTTTCTTGAGTGCCTCATAACAAATGTTGTGATAGTTGTTTGAGAGTAAAGAATTTACAGGCTCTAGCTAGTGAGTAGGTATGTGTTGTAATCTTTTGCAGTGTGGGCTCTCCTTGGTCCAGTTTAATCATGGCACATCTCCTTTTTGCACAGAAGTGAGTTCCATGAAACTATTGATTAACTGGGCAACTAGGTGGTACAGTGGATAGAGTGTCAGGTCTGGAGTCAGGAAGACTCATTTTCATGCGTTCAAATCTGGTTTTAGACACTTTCTAGATATATGATCCTGGGCAAATCACTTAATCCTTTTTTTCCCTTGGATTCTTATCTATAAAATTAGCTGAAGAAGGAAATTGAAAACTACCCTAGTACCTTTGATAAGAAAGCCTCAAATGGAGTCATGAAGAATTGGACTTGACTGAAATGACTGACCATTATCACATCATCATCATCATAGGTCAAAATAAAGGTTAAGAGTAAACACAGTGGCCTAGAGTTGGACTCTATGAGGTAGTGGCCTGGGATTAATTGGATCATAGGCTGAATTCCTATTGAAGATTCAACATTAATTAATTTATAATTTATAAGAATAATTAATACACATCAGTAGATGCAAAAACATGCAAAGAGTGGGAACAACAGCCATCCTGTATCTGAATTTGCATATTATAGATAGATTTAACGTACCTAAAATTAAATAATAAAACATCCAAGTGTTTAACCAATCAGTAAGCCAAACTCTCAAGATTAAATAAAAATCATTCCTTTTCCCTATAAGGTTGCACACACCAGAGTAATAGTAATAATAATGATTATTATTATGCCTTGGTATTTTATAATATTGTACTTTTTCAAAGTACCTATACCTATATAAGCTCATTTGATCCTCCTAATAAACCTAATAAGTAGATAGGATAAAAATCATCAACAACATTTTACATATGTGGAAACTAAGAGACATTAAACAACTAACCCAAAGGTCATGAAGCTTGGTAGTGAAAGTTTCTGGACAGGAACTTAGGACCCTCCTGGTGCCTCATCCAACTGTCTAATTTTCTTCAAATGCAACCTTTCCTATGTTTCCTAATAACAGACATCCCAGAAAAAAATCTATTTTTACCTGGTAGTGGGAAGACCAGAAAACAAAGAAGAATAAAAATACACTTAAAGATCTTCATGGTTGATGATGTTGCTGAAAGGTGAGATAGTGGAGATGAGATTACTTCACATAAGACAAAGAATTTTCATATTTATAATAATCAAGGGGCAGGGAAATTATCTTGGCCCAATAGCCAAGCACCTATCCATGCCCCACTGAACAAGACTATGGGCAGAAGGATCCACATTTGACATTCTTATCCCTTGAAAATCAATTGATCTTTTTCAATGGAGCTCTGAGATTTTGCCAGCCTATAAATAATCATAGGCACATGCCTGCATGGGGAATGAAAGTCAATGCCCATCTCCATCAAACTGGTGATTAATCAAACCTACACATCAAGTACCCAGTGATACTTACATGAAATGCTTTCTGACCTGATAAGAGATCAAATAGCTTGGTTGACTGCTTCTGCTCCCCTAATTATCACTGCATCTACTGAAAAGTCAGTATTCTCTATTGAGCTTCTGGGTTTAAGCTCTATTGTGACAACTAGAAATACAAGCCAGTTCTTAAATAGAATAAAGTATATACCATTGCAATATACTGGTACCCACTGGACCTCTGGTTCCAGGGAACCAGAGGAACTCTTGCTTCAAATAATCCTAAATCTTTATAAAAGAAAACAGAGCAAATGGTGCAAATACTTTTTGGCAAACCAATGAATCCTTTATACCACCAATTAAATATGGGAGTAAATTATAACCTTTGTGTCCTGACCTTCTTTTTGAATGGAGACTATGTCGGTTTCTAGGGAAATATAAATTTATTTTATTTATATTTCTACAAAGAGATAATTAGAAAAGGCTATAATTTCTTTACCTCTCAGTGCAGTATGTCTGAAAAAGTACTGGATTTAGGGTTAGAAGATCAAGGTTTAAATCCCATATCTGACAGATTTTAATTTAACCTGGTCAAAGTATCATTTCTAAGTTTCAGTTTCTTCATCATTTAAATGAGGAGATTTGAATAGACAACTTTTACATTCTCTTCTAGTTTTATATCTATAACTTTATGACTACATGAACATAGTTTATCCTACCCTTAAATCTTACCTTCCCAACATAAATCCTTCCCTGTACCTTTCTACGATGTACTGATTACTGCCTACTGAGACAATAACTTGCTAATGGCATCATGGGCACCAACTTATCTATAGACAATATTCCACTCATTCCTCCTTGACAGTCAGTCCCTATTCTATCCTGTGCTCAAGATTCTATCTTATTTCCTTCTTAAAGTTTTCTTTGTCAATTAAACTTCTCTGTTAATACATAATTCTCTGTCAAAGGAATATTTTAGTTTTCTTCATAATCTAGAAAAAAATTGGAAATACCATTTTATGAGGTTCATTTCCTTTAAAAAGAAAAATTAATTTCCACTGATAATTTAGTTGAACACTAAAATTCAGTTTTTTTCATATGTAAAATTGGGACAGTACCTTATAATATTTTCATAAGGTTTAAGTAAAATTATGTAAAAGCTTTTTTTGGGGAAAATTTAAGGCAGCTCTGCATTTTAGGTATCATCATTATATATAATAATAAAGAAGTTATGAAATACATATAACAAAAGGACATCTCTACTTCAAAACTACATATTCTTAAAAAATTTAACATTTACAAAGAAAGGGGTATTAATTTTATTTGCTGTAAGCTCTATCAATTTAGGTTTGGAGGTTAGGAGCTGGCCCAAATAAGTCTTCAATATTTAGGGAAAGGCATAGTTGTTGATTGTTGGTTATCCAAGAATCATTGTTTTCTTAAATATTTTATGACTTCAAGTGGTGGAGTATGCCTTCTGGGAAGGTAGGCAGGGGAGTCAAAATTAGTATGGTCTCTTTCTCTATCTCTCTTTCCTTCTTTCCTTTTCAGTGCTTGATATAGAATTTCACATAAAGTAATACTTATCCTCCAAAGTTCACAAAAGGAAACTCCAGTTCATGTGTGATAATTTAGTTATAGACTAATGAAACAAGGTGAAATGGTATGCCATTTTATATTTAGAAAATCCTTTACCTTCTGTTTGCCACATTCAAGGAAGTCACAGATATCTCGGATGTCTTGTAATTGTAGTACTGTTTCAAGGAAGGTTATAGCTGCTACTTACCAGTTCAGGGCAGCAGAAAGCTTTGGAGAGGCAACTATGTAATTGAGGGGTTTAAAAGCATTTCTTGTTGTTGTTTTATGTGTCATGCCAATAAATCCTGTTCTGAAAATATTAATTTTAAATTCATTGGATTACAAAACAACAACAAAGATTGGTGATAATTAAGGTATGTAATTTGTAAAATTAGGACAGATGGTCTGTGATGGCCATTGAAATTCCTTCCTACTCTATATCTATGTGTAATATAGAAAATGGCAGGATGGAATTCCTGCAGGATACAGGGTCAAGCCTCACCCAGAATTCCAGTCGTTAACACTCAGAAATTTACCCACTGATCCATATCCTCCAAATAAAAACTTCTTGACATTAATTCACAAGATCATATGTAATATGATTTGGGGTTTGCCTGGGAGACCATAGTGGCAAAAACCATTATGGTTTCTACTCAGGAGTTTGCCTGTCTAGTGGAATTAGACCTTCACTGCAATAGCATTTTGTTATTCATTTAATTGTTTAGATATTAGAAGTGATTACTATTAGCTTTGAGGGCAAGTTAGCTAAAGGTCTACCACTCCCTCTGGGGGGGGGCAGTTTCTACCTAACTGATCAGGGCTTCCCAGGCAAACCCCAAATCAGGAGCCACGAGCAGAGAAACCTGCTCACCTCAACTCCCTGGAGTCAACTCTTTTACTCCCTATCAAATGTCCCCTCACCCAAAGTTCTCTAGGGGAGTCCCCTGGAATTCTGGGTGAGGCTTGATCCTGTATCCTGCAGGAATTCCATCCTGCCATTTTCTATATTACACATAGATATAGAGTAGGAAGGAATTTCAATGGCCATCATAGACCATCTGTCCTAATTTTACAAATGAAAAAATTAAAACCTAGAAATATTATGTTACTTTCACAAGGTGACACAAGAAGTTCCTTTGCACTGTACCATGCTTTCTTTTTTCTTGACCTTATATAGGGAAAAGTGAAAGGAATTGATTAGCAGACATGGGTGGTCTAGTGTTTTTGGAAGTCCAAGTAGAGAGCCGATTTTGTATGGAAGAGGTCTTTTATATTGCATTTTGTCCCCACCCATCAATAGCATAATTCAGAAAAAGGAAAACTGCATATTAAATCAGAGGACCTTTTTCTGGGTATCCAGATTTGCTACTTATGTATGTGAATTTGATGTAGTTGATCTAAGACTTTTATCATTTTTAATTTGATGGTCCTGAGAATTGTAGATTAACTTTAGTAATAAGAAATTATGTAAGATATTTGTCCTTGAGGTCAGTAAAGAGTATAGAAGGAGGAAGTAGCAAGCTGAGGCCTGAAATATTCAAACTGCAATATTCCATTAGAGGACCATATGGCATTTTACATGAGTATTTGGTTGCATGAAGGAGGGGGGGGCCCAATTTTCCTATTGATGTATATATTCCTCCAGGGTAGGGTTCATTTGCCCATCAGTGTGTCAATGGTTAGGAGATAATAGTATCATTTTGTCCTTGAGGCTAAATAAGAGGTTCAGTGATGTGAAACTGAATTGATATCTATAGTCTAAGATTATATGGTTTGGGAATTTAGGGAAGCAAAAACATCCCAGGAAAATATTTAAGCAGAAACTATCAAAACAGATTTTAGAGCATAGAAAAAAGAGAACCACTCACTCTTTCCTGGGTGAATGAAAAAATATGTTGATAAAATAATTAGTCTTCCAGGCCCTATGCTAATTACTGGGCATATCAGTACAAAAAGCATGATAGTCCTCTTCACTAAGTTTATGTACGAATAGTGGTATACATACTTAATCAAACTTAGTAACAAATAAATATGTGATTAGATAAAGAAATAAACATGACAGATGAATAAAATAAGAAATTAATGGGGCAGCTGGGTAGCTCAGTGGAGTGAGAGTCAGGCCTAGAGACAGGAGGTCCTAGGTTCAAACCCGGCCTCAGCCACTTCCCAGCTGTGTGACCCTGGGCAAGTCACTTGACCCCCATTGCCCACCCTTACCAATCTTCCACCTATGAGACAATACACCGAAGTACAAGGGTTTAAAAAAAAAAGAAATTAATGTATGATATATATGATATTACCTGATGTATAATGATACAATATATTCACTGACTTAGATACATATATTTACAAACATACATACATATAAGTATATACATCTATATATACTTGCATATGTATACATTCATAATACATGTGCATTTCTGCATATGTGTATTTCTACAGATGAATGGTGGCCATGGAATTGTGTCTTGTGTCTTAGTCTAAAAAGAGGATGATTGGAATCATAAGGCAATTGATTGACCTATGCTTTCCTGGAATGGTGATATAAATGAGATTATCTTTCCTAGAGCAAGAGATGTAGGAGAATGCTAGCAGCATCGTGGAAAGGAGAAAATTAAAGTTCTATTATGTGTCCATTATCACAGATCCAATGGTATGTGGCAGTAATAGTCCAATGTGTCTTAGGAATAATATAGAAGGCAGAAAAGTGGTAAGGGCTAAGCAATGGAGGTTAAGTGACTTGCCCAGGGTCACACAACTAGGAAGTGTCTGAGGGCAGAATTGAACCTAGGACCTCTCATCTCTGGGCCTGACTCTCAATCCACTGAACCTCCCACTTGCCCAGTTTTAAAGTTAGTGTAAAATGTTATATCTGAAGATCTCAAGCCTTGAAGTTGTTATGGTATAATATCAAACAACTGCTTTATATTATATGTATTTTAGGCTGTCTCAAGAAGTCTTTACCATTTCAGATTCACCTATAATGGAACCACAGACCTGACCTTATGATGTACAGCTACCCAATGCAAGGTGGCTAGAAGAAAGAAAAACACAGTTAATGAATATAAAGAGTTAAGTCTACTGGACTCTTTTGTGAGGGCCAGTATGTTGTAAGACAGTCTCAAGGAGATACCAACAGAATGGAAAGCTTGCAAAATTCAATTTAACCACAAGCTTCCTAAACCACTAGGTATTCTTTGTCTTTTCTAAGAAATTCCATATAAAACAAGATTCTACAATAAATTCTAGACAATTAAATAATAAGGACAGTTTCTGTTCATCCTCATTCTCGTTAAAGCCCCTTTCCCCCGCCCCAAATTACTTTACCTATATTGGGAAGAGATGGGAATAAGCACTTCTATATACCTACTATTCCAGGTCCTTTGTAAATTTTACTACATTTAATCCTCACAACAACCCCACAAAGTAGGTGCTGTTATCTATATTTTATGGTTGAAGAAACTGAGTAAAATAAATATGAAATGACCTGATCAGGGACAAACAGTCAGTAAATTTCTGAGGCTGGATTTAGACTGAGGCCTTCTTGATTCCAGGCCCAGTGCTTGAGAGATTCCAGGCCACTGTGCCATTTAGTTGCTTAAAATGCCTGTGTGGTTATGTTGGGTTAATACAACTTAATTTGCAACCTGCCAAGTATTCTCTCTTGCCTTAGTGTTGACTCAGCCTGCTTGATCACCTTCTCTGCCTAGCCATAAATTAGCCAATACATGCATAACTCTTATTTGATTAAAAATCACCTCTTCTCTTCCTGAGTAAGACACCAACTGAAACCTGGATAATTATACGATTGAATATACACACAGGATAGAGAATTATAACACATTGAACTTGACCTTAGCTACAAGAAGTCGAAATATAATTATAATAGTGAAGCTTTTACACAGAAATTCATTGGATAGAAAGTATCTTTTCAGGTCCATGAGTGTCTGACAGTTTAGCCTAGATTTATTCTTAGTTAAAGGATTCTTGTCGTATCTATTATGTTTGGAACTGGAAATTTTATATAGACAGATGGCAACAAGGTTATCTGAATAGGGCAGGAAAATGTATCCCAATTTATCTGATTGTTACACAAATTCTGATTTTCTAGATAAACCATCAGCATATTATTCAGTTCTATGAACCAGAAGTATAATGGATATGGTAGGAGATAAAAATGAGGGCTCAGAATTATATTAGTTATTTGAATTGTAAGCAGTTCAGAGGTACCCTAGGTGTTACTAGCTTGCAAGAAGAATAATGCAATGGCATGTAAGACTTCCTCCAGATACATATGAAATATAGTTTTAATTTCCACAAACTCCTTCTCCAAAACAGTATACGTAGAAAGTGAAGGGATATGTTTTGGGGGAAAATAAGGACAAAGTTACAATATTGCCAATTCTTTTCAAGAAGAAAGCTTATCCTGTTCTTGATTTACCCTGTCACTGCTTCCATGATGAATGGCAACAAAGTTATGGATAGATTTAGATAAGATCATTCTAATAATAGTATGTAAACTCCTTGAGGTTAAGGACTGCCTTAATTTTTTATTTTTATTCATGCTACGTAACAGGTTACATCACACATCCCATGATCTGTACTCCTATAGCTATACAGTCATTTCAGGCATGTCTGACTTTTTGTGATCTTATTTGGAATTTTCTTGGCAAAGATACTAGAGGAGTTTGCCATTTCTTTCTCCAGATGATTTCATATATGGAGAAACTGAAGTCAACAGGGTTAAATGATTTGTACGGGGTCACACAGTTAGTGCCTGCGGCCATAGTTGAACTTAGGAAAATGTCTTCCTGCCTCGAGCACTCTATCCACTGTGTCATCTAGCTTCCCCCAAAACAACCAAAAAGGTTTTGTGCCACATCCCAGTGTGTTACCTTAATGCCCAGTATAAATGGTGGTCTTGATATATCGGCTGGTCAAAAAATCCCAACTTTTTTCTGTCCAATAAAAGATCAGTGTGCATGCACTGGGTAGAGGGAATAATTTAAGGCCTAGAGAGCATTCTGGGTATTTTCCTAGTGCTGCTGACTTCACTTCATTTAGATAGCCACCTCCACAGAATAATTCCCTGGCTATGACATTTCTCATTTACATATATGTGCATGTATATATACTTTATGTACACATCTTTATATACTTAACTATATACATACAGAAAGCATATACACATAAATATAATAAATATGCATATATCTATAGCTATATATATACATGTCTGTATGTTTTAAATTTACTTCTCTATGAGATAGCACTCTAGAGAATTATTAATATTGTTATTGATATTGCATCTTTGCAACTTCCCATTAGTTACATCCATTCAATTCCAATTAGTGGCCTATAATGAGAAAGATCTCTATTAGAAACTGGAAATTTTGGCAACCTATTTAGAAATATTTTTCCTCTGGTTTTCACTTCAGTTTAAAACATTGTGTCATTCATAATTTCTTGGTCTAACAACAAACTTCAGTCCTTCTACAACTTGCTCATCTTTCCACATCCCTCTTTCCCTCTATCATTCTTTGGAGAAAACAAATAAACATGGAAAAAGTAATCATTGCTCTCTTGTGATTAGGACACTTTCCTAAATATTTCCAAGTCTTGACCATGCTTTCCAAACCCCAAACAGACTTCTCTAATCCCATAATGAATCTTTTTACTTGGATATGTCTTTAGGTAACTGTTATGGTGATGTATTGCTAGACCTGGAAACAGAAAAATTTGGATTCAAATCCTGCCTCAGACATGTAAAAGCTCTGTGATCCTGGAAAAATCTCTTAATATCTGTAAAATGTGTATAATTAGAGTTATGACCTCAAAAGATCATTGCGAGGATGAAATGAGATAATATGCAAAGTACTTTAAAAATCTTAAACTGCTATAGAAGAGCTAGCTATAATAACCCTTCAAATACAAATTTAATTATATTTTCCTTTCCAAAATTAATGATAATAACATCTAACAAATGTATAGTGCTTAAAATTTTGTCTATCATCACTATTATTAGAAAGCATGATGTGGATGATGATCCAGCAAAAAGAGACTTAGAAGAGAATCAGATCCAAGATAGAGAAGAGTTAGGAAGAATTATGGCAGACTTCTCTTTATAATCTCCTTGAAACAAATCTAGAAAAAAGAGAGAACAAATTCTAATGGAAAATCTAGAAAAAAAGTTATAGTGAATCCTTTGTCAAATCCAGCTTGGCATAGGGAAACAGACATGGAGGTCTGAAGAAAGAGAAAAGGTTGGGCTGAGTATATCTATAGGTGAAGCACTCCATTGCCCAGGATGTGGCTATGCACAAAGGTAAGATGATGACCAAGACCCTATCTGGGCCATTCCCCAAACTGTTGTGGAGCCTCTGTGATGAGGGCAGGTACAAACTGGCAGCATTGTCACTACTCAGTTCCAGATGACAGAATTAGGGCATAGTGTACATCATGCCTTCTCATAATTGTGGAGATGGAGGTCTAAATTCAGATTACCTTGCTAGGCCCAAGTTAGAATGGTAAAGAACTGATAAAATTAGAGTCTAAAGAAATGTATCCAAATCAGCTTACAACCTGTGTGATTTTAGCCCCTTTGGGTCTCAGTTCCTTAATATTTAAAGTGAAGAGATTTAATTAGATGGTTTTTGAGGTCCCTTTCAGCTCCAAATCTATGATCTTTTGATTCCTATTGTATAATTTATGAGCAAGTTTGGGTACAACTTTTTGAGACATTTGAAGGGGGGTAATAATATTTTCATTAGTAACATTTTTTGGATTATTGTGAGAATCATGTATGAGAGTTTTTTCTGAAGTATTTCGTAAAATACCATACAGAGTGTCCCAAAAACAAAATGTAGTTTTAAAATGCAACCAAGGCTTTTGGTATAGTCTCTATAAATGTTAGTTACTGCTACTATTCCATTAATAATTCAACTAATCAGTAAATTAGTTCCTACTATGTGTCAGAAACTGTATAGACATTAAGGTATATAAGATGTCAAAGACTGTCCTTGCCTTCAAAGATCTTACAGTCTACTGAAGAAGCTAATACTTATATAGAAAACCCTTCATGGTTACCAAATACTTTATGAATCCAAAGAGGACCCAGTCGCTGTTGTTTTAAATATAAAGTATTATAATTGTGAATGTGGAATCTAAAATAACTTTAATTGTCAGATTAATAAAGAGTGTAATAATTTTGGTAATTTGCATTTTTAATACTTAGCTTCTGTCTTGCAATCAATATAAATTATTGATTCCAAAGCAGAAGAGGGCATTAGGGTGAGGCAATAGAGTTTAAGTGACTTGCCCAGAGTCACATAGCTAAGAAGTATCTGAGGCCACATTTGAACTTAGGACCTCCTATCTCTAGGCATGGTTCTCTATCCACTGAACCAAATAGCTGCCTATAAGTTGCATATTTACAGAGAATTCTAAAATGAAATTTTATAGTTATATTCATGAATGTAATATCAGCCTATCACATATATAAAATACACTCTGATTTTCAAATTATATATAATAATTCCATTATTTATTCAAACAGTTAAGAACTTGCAAACTTTTATTGCTATTTAAGTCAATCAACAGTTCAACTTTGTTTTAGAAATCTAATACTACAACTTTCCAGAAAGTTCCACTTACATCCATTTTCTTAAACACTTGAATAGATTACCAAAAAGATTCACAATGCACATTCAAATAGAGTACCATAATTTCTAATAACACTTTTTAAAACAATAAATAATGATGTTTAAAAATCATATACTTGTTAGAAATTTCAAACCTTGGCTAAGATATTTTCTCAACAAACTCTGTTACTGCCTCCGTAGCAAAATCTGATATTTTTAAAAAAAAACCCTCTGGTCTAAATTATCCTCAGGAATTCTAAATCCTTCTGATAAAAGCAGGCTAACACATAAAGACTAACATACAGGAGCTCTCCTGGCTTCCTGTTTAAAAAAAATTAAGACAACAATTCTTCACAATAAAATATATAAATCTTATCCTTTAAGACAATTCCTTAAAATAAATACATAAAAACCTTATCATTTATACAGAAGGGGACTAGGACCTAAAGTAAATTTTTAAAAGACCTCTCATAAAATTACAATTTAAATCTCAAAGCAAAACCTCCAAGGTTGTACACAATTAAGGCAATTTACAACTTTAAAAATGTGTAAGATGTTCAAATGGTACGAGAACAGCGTTGTTTTGAATACAGTAAAACTGTAAATAAATTAGGAAATACAATATGAGTACCAGATGACAAGCCATACAGTAAAAAAAAAAAAAAAAAAAAAACAACCTCTTACCAGTTCTAATAGATTTTTTTCATTATTTGGGAGTTACAATAAATCATGAACAGAATTAATCTAGCAGCCCAAAACTTCATTAGCTTAAAATGAGTCAGTGCAATAGGAAAATCATCGAAATAAACAAAATTAATTCACGAAACTAATCAGCACCTATTGCTTACTGGTTGTGGTCCTATGCTCCTAGAATGGAGTCCCAGGATAAAAAAAAAATCAGCAAAATGCAGTAAGATACAGAGTCTTTTTAAAACCCATTCAGTTCTGAGGTTTTAAAATCCACCTCTGGTCCAATTCAAAGTTCAAATTCAGGGTCCTTATAATCAGTCTCTGCTCTTAGTTCAAAGTTCTGAGCAGGTATGGGGTGAATTTCTTCCCCTGAGTTTCAGTTTAATAATCGCAAGAACGTTTGTCATTTTATATCCTGTTTGAAGCGTAAATACTAGCGAGCCCACGTGGAAGCATGGGCTCGGGGCTAGAGAAAAGCTTAGGTCAATATTTATAAAATCCCATGTGTAGAGATTGTGGGCGGGGGTTGGGGGGGGTGCCTAGATCAGGCTTTAGAGAAAACACGTGGAGGGCTAGAATGGATTAAAAGCGTCTTTCCAGGTTAAGGCCATTACCAAGAGAGTGGGGGGGGGGGGGTCGCAATACCAAATCTTAAGCAGCAGCAGCAGAAGCTGAAACAGCAGAGCTCTGCAGCGGGCAGGGGGTCGCTCCTTGGAAATCTCAGGATTTGACAGGATCAGCAGAATTGGTCTGCTCTGGTGGGCTGGGAATTCAGCAGAGATCAGGGCCAGCAGGAACATGAGGCATAGGTCTGTACTGAGAGGCCAGGCAGGAATGGAGTCCAGGAAAATCAGCAGTAGACAACAGCAGGAAACCCAGCATTCCAGCATTCCATCACTGTAAATAGGGGCCACCAGGCCCTGGGCATTGGGCAAACGAATTCGCAGCCCAGCAGCAATTAAAACCATTGTCCCTCTTCCCTGTAAAGCAGTCTGGAGGCTGGGGAGAATAGGGAGAGGGTTGCGTGAGAAAAAAGAACATTTCTGAGACTGCGGGTCCCAGAGCAGCATGGCGTTTTAGTCTATCTGAAAAATTTAGAGTCTGTCTCCTCACACTGTTGGCCAAACTGTTATTATTAAAAATGATGAAGGCCAGGATTAAAAGGGAGAATAGTATTTTAATAAAAGCCATTGCTGATAGAATAAATCAACCACATGCCTGTAAGAAACCTATTCAAACCTCACCTCAGCCATTTTACCTTTTGTAACTTCTCGCACTCAGGTAACTAAAGACGAAGTTCAAAACCACTTCCCAGTATTTAAAGCTGTCCCTTACCTTGAAGACGTCATCTAAAACAGGAAACCCATTGGACCCAGGGAAATGTAGTTCCCCATATGTCCACAGGAAGTTTGTCAAACACTACATATCTTGATGCTAATCCTTCCAAATAGAACCCCAGTACTTTTAAATAACACAGGCTCTCCTTTCTCTTATTTGCTCATAAATTGTTTCTTTATCCATAGGTATCACAAGAAAATTATTTAATGCTCTTCTAATTGGCTTATGTTGTCACCTTTTATGTCAACATAATGTTCTCATGTTGATATACATTATGAGATGATGATTTATCCCCAGACTTTGACATACCATGCTTAGGAGGTAGAGTTGTATTACAGAGTGAGATAGATGAAAATTATGTGCCTGTAGTTATTGAAAAAACTTGAAGCCTCCAGAGACTGTGTTCAAGCACATTGTACCTGATTGTCCCCAAAAAGATGGAGGTAGAGTGGTTGATTAAAAAAGTTTTACTCAAGTACTCATTGTCCCTTGGGGAATTATGGAAACTGTGTAGAGTGTACCTGACAGATCACTTAAGGTTCTGTGGTTTATGCTTCCCACACATATACATCCTTATACCTATTTCATCTATAACTCCAATTCTGCTGCTCTTTTCTTTGTCTCTGCCTGACATTTTAAGCCCTGAAAATAACTGGAGTAAAACACATAATGGACTGGGAGAGTGGAGTCTACAGTTAAGAGCATACCCACTGGTTAATCAAGTGATGATTTTAATCATACTCTGAGCTTCTCCTCTGCTTTTAACATGTATATTTATATTGTTCCTATAGCAATATATGAAAATTATGAAAAATAAAGAAATTAGCATAGCCTCTTTTCAAAGATAAAATAAAAATTCACAAAATGTATTTACTTGAGAAGATTATGATGCTCATATGAGGATTATGAAGTGTTTTGAAAATATAACAGTTATTTTAAAATATCATTTATTATTATTATTTTTATTTTTCAATCCAGACAGTGACTTCATTGGCATGTGGAATGGTTAACAGAGAAACTCTCTGCAAGTCAGATTAATAGCATTTCTATATATTTTAAATCTAGAGCAAGAATTCTTAAACTGTGGTTCACAATTTTTGTTGTTGTTAACACTTTTGTACCTATATTTCATTCTAATTAATTTCCTTTGTAATTCTGTGCATTTTACTTTTTGTTTTTAAAATCATTTTGAGAAGACATACATAGATTTTACCAGATTGATAAATGATTCCTTAGCATAGCAACAATTTATGATAGTTGATTGGGTCAATGAAAAGTTCAATGACTTTCCCAGAAACCCACTGCCCATAGATAGAACTTGAACCCTGGTCTTCTTATTATGTCATGTTACATCTCTTTGTTTTCACGATCTTCTTCCTCTTCTTCATTATTATAAGGAATTGTGATCTACACCTATTGATCACAGCACATCACCATATACACAATTTTGTTAATTAATTATGAGATAATTAATGAGATCATAGCATCAAATTCAGGGTAGGAAACAGAAAGTCAGGATTGAAAAGGAAATTAAATCATGAAAGGGCAGTCAAAGAGATAAGTTCAGAAAACAGATGAAGTCCTCCAATTTTTCCTTATTTGTAATGGTAATGTTGTGAATATAACACATGAGCTATTAGCTTGTTTAAAAGCCTCTGACTTGACTTCAAAATCCATTTTTTCTACCCCACTAGCTCTCAGGATCATAAGGCAGCTACATGAAATGTTACCCCTCAACTCCCCAAAATACCTAAGATCAGATATTATCAATAAAGGTACATTTTAAACATTGATTTATATTTTGCCTCAGAAAGTAAATGTGTAATTTCCAGATGACATGAAATTTGAAGAAATCATAAACAAAATGGATGGGAGAATCAGAATCTCAAAAGAATAAGTGTAGTGTAATGGATTGAAGTCAGAAAAATTTATTTGAATCATATATCCTGATTTGAATCCCATCCTTGTTATATGTGGGATGATAGACAAATTGCTCAGTCTTATAGAAATTTGGTTTCATCAGCAATAAAATAATTACATTGGAATAGATGGAGTTTAAAATCCCTTCCAGATTTTCTGATTCTGGTGCCAAAATGGCTGAGTAGAATCAAAGAAGCTCGAAACCACCATGAGAATAATATCCAATCCATCTTAAAATAACACCACATGATGAATAGAGGAGTCAAAGAACCAACATGGAGAAAGAGTGAAGCAACTTTCATGAAAAGAACAACTTGAAATATAGGCAGAGATGATCTGGGGCATTTAGGTGAGTGGGGGACCACAGTCAGCAGGAGGCTAAAGCAAGGAGTAAAGCTCAAGCCAACAGCAAGCCCCTCCACTCCTCATCTACTGTTCCAGGTTCTGAACCAACAGTAGTTCAACCTGATGCACACCCCTTAAAGTTTAAAGAAAACCTTTGGTGAGGTCTTGAATTCAAGCCCAGGGCAGGCTGTGCTTTGTAGCCTGATATTTGTGGATCCAGAGTAAGGCCAGGAGTCCTAGGCTAGGCTTGCGGTGAGGACTTAGATCCCAATTTGAGGTAGTTTGTAGACCTGGAGCTGCTCCCTACCCCAATCACTGGTAGGGATAGCCCTCAGGGTGCTGACATGAGGGAGAATGTCTGACCCTTGCCAAATCTCAAGTTGGAACCCCAGGGCAGGGCAATCTGCTATGTGCTATGTTCCTGAACTGATCATAGCCAAAATGAGACCAAAAGTCTATGTCCAAGCCTAAGACTAGAGTTTGAGCTATCAGCAGGCTTGAGATAATTGAATCATTAGTGGGAGGTGGCTGTCAGAGCTCCCAACCAACACATCATCATACCATATTGGAAGAACTGAAATATGCAGAAACCCAGAAATAAGACTAATGGTAGTATCAAGGAAGGACTAACGTTTAAGAAGGTGCCCAAACCTCCCAGAGAACAGAGTCTACTTTTTAAAAGGTTAGGGAAATGAGCAAACAAAAAATAAACCCTAACAATAGAGAAATTTTTATACAGATAAGGAGCAAACCACAGACACAGAAGGGAATAGTGAAAGCAAAGCAAACACATGCAAAGTCCAAAAAAAAGTATAAATTAGACTCAGATTCTGGAAGAGTTCAAAAAAGGATTTCAAAAATCAATTAAGACAGGTAGATCAAAAATAGAGAAGAGAAATGAAAGCAATGTGAGAAGAAATGGGCCAAATGAAAAAGGAGGCTCAAAAGCTCATGGAAGGAAATCATTTATTAAAAATTAGAATTGGGAAACTAGAAACCAATGACTTTATGAGATACCAAAAAATAATAAAACAAAATCAAAAATGAAAAAAAAAGAAGAAAATGTGAAATATCTAATTGGAAAAAAAATTACCTGGAAAATAGATACAGGAGAGACAATTTAAGAATTATTGAGGGGGCAGCTGAATAGTTCAGTGGATTGAGAGCCAGGCCTAAAGACAGGAGGTCCTAGGTTCAAATATGGCCTCAGATACTTCCCAGCTGTGTGACCCTGGGCAAGTCACTTGACCTCCATTGCCTACCCTTATCACTCTTCTGCCTTGGAGCCAATACACAGTGCTGACTCAAAGACAGAAGGTAAGGGTTTAAAAAAAAAAAGAATTATTGGACTACCTAAAAGCCATGTTAAAAAAATAACCTGAACATCATAATGGAAGAAATTATGAAAGAAAACTGCCCAGATATCCTCAAACAAGAAAATAATATTGCAATTGAAAGAAATAACAGATAACCTCCAGAAAGAAATCCTCAAATGACAACTTCCAGTAATATAATAGCTAAATTCAAGAACCCACAAGACAAGGAGAAAATATTCAAGCAGACAAACAGAAGCAATACAAGTATCTTGGAATTATAGTCAGGATCACACAAAACTTAACAGTTTCTACATTAAGAAATCAGAAGTTGTGTAAAATGCTATTTGGAAGGTGAAAGATCTATGTTTACAAACCAGAGTCACCTCTCCAGCAAAACTGAACATATTCTTTCAGGGGAATAGATGGTCATTCAATAAAATAGATTTCCAAGAATTCCTAATGTAAAGGTCCTACCTAAACAGAAAATTTGATGTTCAAAGTCAAGAAATGAGAAAAGCCTAAAAAGATAAATAAGAGAGAAAATATAAGTGACTCAATAAGGTCAAACTGTATGCATTTATAAAGGGAAAGAGGAGATTTGTAATTCTTTAAAATTTTTATCAGTATTAGAGAAGTTAGAAGTAGTATATTTAGACAGATGTTGGGGAAGTGAACTGATTAGGATGATTAGATATGCAAAAAATATCAAGTGGTGAAAAAAAGGATTGCATTGAGGAAAAAAAGGAAGGAATCTAGAGGGAATAGAGTCAATTAATCTAAAGAGTCATAAAAAACTATTACAGTGGAGATGAGGATGAGGGTAGGGATGGGTAATGCTTAAAACTACTCTTATTGAAACTGGTTCAGAGAGGGAATAACATCCATATTCTTCAGGGTATAGAATGCTTTCTTACCCTATAGAAAAGTAGGAATGGAATAGGATAAGGGAAAGGGGATGGTAATGAGAGGAAGAGGTAAGTGAGGAGGGGAGATAAATAGCAAAACACTGGTGAAGAGGAACAAAATGAAAGGAAAAAGAGCAGAATCAAAATGTAAATAAGATGGAGGGGAATAAATAATTGGTATTCCTACCTCTGAATGTGAATGGGATGAACTTACATAAAACAGAAGTGGATAGCTGAGTAAATTAAAAGCCAGAATCCTACTATATGTTGTTTACAAGAAAAACATTCTATTTCAGTCAAAACAACTCTGAAGTACCATCTCACACCTAGCAGATTAACCAATATGAAAGTAAAGGAAAATGATAAATACTGGAGGGGATGTGGCAAAAATTGTGACACTAATGCATAGCTAGTGGAGTTGTGAATTGATCCAAGCATTCCAGAAGACAGTTTGGAATTATGCCCAAAGGGCCTTAAAAGAATGAATATCCTTTAATTCAGCAATACCACTGCTAGGTGTTTACTCCAAAGAGATAATAATAAAAAATGTTTATACAAAAATATTCATAGCCATGCATTCTGTGGTGGCAAAAAAATTGGAAAATGAGTGGGGATTCCTCATTCAGCAAATGGCTGAATAAATTGGGGTATATGATTTAATTGGAGTCTAAATAATCTAATACTAAAAAAGGGGAGGTCAAAGAAAAATTTATAGAAATAATAATTTCATTAATGAGAATGACAATGAGGTGTACTAAGCAGTACATAGGGGAAAATTTATATCTCTAAAATGAATTAAAAAATAGAGAAAATCAAGATTAATATATTGGGAACACAACTGAAAAACTAAAATGAGAAAAATTAAAAGTCCTTATTTAAAGACTAAATTGAAAATCCTAAAAATTAAAGGAGAAACTAATAAAATTTAGAGTAAGAAATCCATTGATCTATTAAATAAGATTATGAGTTGATTTAATGAAAAAACAAGTAAAATAGACAAGAGTGTTGATAATAAAAGGAAAGAAGAAAATGAATAACCAGTATCAAAAATGAAAAGGTTAAACTCACTACCAATGAAGAAGAATTAAAACAATTATTAGGAGCTTTTTTGCCCAATTATATGCCAACAAATCTAAGTCAAATGGAGGTGTATTTACAATAATACTAATTGCCCATATTAGCAAATGTGGTGAGCCATCAAGTTCATGACAGATGACAAAGTCACGTGTGAAGCCTGAAAATATGCAAGCCAGATCAAAGAAGGATGGATTTCCTGTTCAGTTTCCCCTGTGTGACTCTTCTCTTACTAACACTCCTCATTATAGGAATTATTATGATCAATATCTCTACTCAGTCTGAGGAAAATATAAAAGAACATTATAGGTAATTACTAGAACCCTTAGAGGCCCCCATGGAAAGCCTCACTGTTAAATGTAATATCACAGATATTCCCCTAAAAGTCCCTCCACAACAGACCTGCAAATAGTGAGTTAATGTTTAAAGATTTATATTCCCCAAACAGAAACTACAGGTTTCACATTCCCCACACACAAGTGTCTGGAACTGTCTCCAAGCTCCCCCCTAATCCTTGAAGTGGAATGACACAGGGAGGACAGGGAATGAAAAATTAAGGCAGGTTGCCTCCTCACAATACTGGACTTTTTCATTAACCCCATAAGTTCAGAGAACATACCAAATTTACCTTTGAAAAATATTGAAAAATGAAAGGCTGTTATTGAAACAATATTTGGACTGGTTTGGATTTATTGTATACTTTGAATTCTGATTAATTAGGTATTTGTATAATCAACTAACATAATGAATCTTAGTTAGACAGCTAAATAGAGTACAGAAAAATCATGCTTAATCTGATTGGATAAAATGTAATTGACCATTCTTCTAGCCTAAATGCACACCTTGAACCTCGCAAATGGGTAGGAAAAGTAATTTCCAAGCCAATTATTTTGTGATGAATTATTCTTGGCAAGCTTTGCATCTTTTGATAATCATATGATTTTTGTAATTTAGAAAATGTTAGTGTATGATTTAATCCATTATCTACAAGAAAAAAATGAATGTTGAATGTGAAAATTCATGCCAGCATGTATGTAATCTTGAGAGAAGGGTATAAAGAAATTAAACATAGGAGACGGCAGACAGAACAGCCTCTGCAAGCCATACTAAGTCTCTGGCTGTTCTCATTTCATCATAAGCTGCTTAACTCTTCCACTCTCAAGATACCTGGACCTGTGAGAGCCGGCCTCTCACAAGCAAAAGAGGAAATAGAATGCTTAAATAATCTCATATCAGAAAAAGAAATTGAATAAGCCAGCAATGAACTCTCTTGGAAAAGATCCCCAGGGCCAGATAGATTCACAAATGAATTTTATCAAATATTTAAAGAACAATTAATTCCAATATTACATAAATATTTGGGGGAAAAGGCAAAGGAGGAATCCTAATGCATTCCTTTTATGACACCAATATGATACTGTTATTTAATTTAGGAAGAACAAAATTTGGAAACTAAAATTATAGTTCAATTTTTTTAGGCACTGGGGGTTAAGTGACTTGTCCAGGGTAACACAGCTAGGAAGTGTCTGAGGCCAGATTTGAACCTAGGACCTCCCATCTCTAGGTCTGGCTCTCAAGCCACTGAGCCACCCAGCTGCCCTGAGGGCCAATTTTTCTTAATGAATATAGATGGAAAGATTTTAAATAAGATACTAGCAAGGAGGCTACATCAATATAAGACAAAAGTCATTCACTATGACCATAGTGGGATTTACACCAAGAATGTAGGGATGGTTTAATATTACATTACTATTTCTTCTCCTCTACATACTCCAGCAATAGTAAATAGACTGGGTTTGAATTGCCAGAGAGGAAAAGCTTAACACGTAGTTTGATCAAGAAATATTTGAAAGAACATTTTATTAAATTGAATTATTAGTATTAAAGTTTGTCCTTGTGACATATGATTAGCAGAAGAAAATAAAGCAAATTAATAATTTCCCACTTTATGTCATAGGTTGACTCTGTTGTTGTAAGAAGAGGTAAATCCTATTGTAGTTTTGTATATGTCCATTTCACATAACAGAGCTGAGTCCTGCAGTAGTCATATGAAATTTCTTCCTTCATGCATGCAGGTTTACAAGAACCATTTATAAGATAGCATTCCTTTTTTTCCTTTCTGGCTGAAAATAAGTAATAGTAGCTAAGATCATGAATCCAGGCTTAATGATTTCCTTAGACAAAAAGAAGGTTGATGGTTATGGTAATAGGCATGTAATAACTTATCTGCAATTATCAATGGGACTGTCAAAATTGGTTTCAAAGATGTTTGCTCTTTCTATACTATTATAAAAATTATCTAGTCTATTCCATTTCCCATGACATTAATGGAAAGAAGTAGGGAATTTTTTATTTGTTTGTTGAATTCTTCTTTTCTTCCTTCCTTCCTTCCTTCCTTCTTTCTATAATTACTTCAAATAATATAAAATGCTATGATCTAAAATATTGTAGACATGAACGAATTATAACAAAGAAGCGCAAAATAGATTATCTCCATTGAACATGTGTTCAATAGTCTAATCAAATTTTTCTCTGAAGACTCCAATTTTCAAGTAATAATTAAGTTCAATATATGCTTTATGCTCTTTTAAAGGTGTTAACAAAAGTTTCCTTAATATTACTCTAGTCATGACAAAAATATCAAGATGAATGACCTGATCATTTGGCCAAATTTCATTTTCTTTTTCCATCACTCATTCTGCTTTGATCAAAATAAGGAAATTTTTGTAAGTACTACTTCTTTATCTGCCCCCAAATCTACAGCCAGATGATTATTTTTTTATTATTTGATGGACCGAAGTCCCCAAATTAGAAAATGGACAGAAAACAGAAGAATTTCTTCATGGTCATTGATATAAAAGAAATGGTGAAAAGGTCTGGCACAATGCAGGATTTTGGCAACTGAATGCTAAACTCCCAGTTTTATAGCTTCCATAAGACTTAAGTATTCTTGATTAATTATGCCTTAAGTGAAGAAACATAACTAATCAAGAATAGTGGAATAAGAACATGTCATCAATTTATGACTCTAATTGATGAGATGTCTCATTTCCCTTTGCAGTCTAGGTGCTTATTTCATAATTCACCTGAAAAGTCCTTCAAAGTTAATAAGGATCTCCTAATTGAAAATCAAAGGATCTTTTCTTAATTTTCAGGGTCCCCCCCCATTAAGTCTTGAACACTATAACTATTTCTTCTCCTATGTGTCTGACTTTTCTCAATCTTCTTTGCTGCAACTTCATCCATGGCACATATAATAATTCAGTTTGTTCTCCAAGTTTGTATCCTACACCATTTTCTTTTCTTCCACTCTGTTGCCTTTTTTGTGACTTCATCAATTTAGAAGGTTCTATTTTCATCTCTATGTAAATGATTTCCAGACCTATAAAGGAGGCCTTAAATTATCCCCTAAATTCCAATCCCAAATCACCAACTGCATTTTGGACTTCTTGAGCATGATGTTGTGTAGCATTTCAATTTCAATTGTCTAGCATAGGAGGACTCAATGTCTTCCTCATCAAACCTCTCCTCTTCCTAATTTTCTTATTACTTTAGAGTATATTACTGTATAATTAGGATTTTGCTCCCCAGGAACTCTCTTTCCCAGCTTCCCATGTTCCTTCTCAAGTTAATGTAGGGAGGATATATGTTTTGTATAGCTCCGCCCTCATGCTCTCTTTTCCCCTGATCGTGGCTGAGAAAGGTGACTTTACTCGGGCTTTTACTTTTGTTCTTGTATTTTTCTACTTCAAGTGATAATAAATAAGTCTACAAAATATAATCCTTGGAGTTATTGGATATTAGTTTTAATCTTACATTACCATCTTCCTGGAGATCCAGGATCACAATTCATTGTTCTCCTCAACTTCTCTTTCATTCACCTAACATGTACACATTATCTCTTCTTATGTTTTCTATTTTCAAAAAGTATCACAGAATTGTTCGGCTTACATAGTCATCAGCCTTGTATAGAACCTTGAACTTTCTCTCTTGGGCTATTATAATAACCATCATCTCCATGATCAATAGTCTCCTCAATACAATGCATCCTCCACACTTCTACCAAAGTAATTACTCTGAGATATAGATTATTGTCCCCAATCCCTCATGAACTAGCTATTCTGCCTCAATTCATTAAACTCCTATGGCAATTACCTCCAAGATGAAACATACAATCACCAGTTTGGCATTTAAAGCCCTTTATTATCTGAACTCTTCCTACTTTTCCAGTATTCTTACATTCACATTCACATACTTTATAATCTAGCTACAGCAGTCTTCTTGAATTTTCTCACACGTGATACTTTATCTCTCAACTTTATGTTTTTGCACTGGTAATTCCCTAAGAGTGGAATTTTCTTTTTCCTCACAAATGAATCTTCTAGTCACTGGCTTCCTATAAGGCTCAGCATAAATCCCACTTTCTACAAGAGGCCTTTCCTATTCCACCACTGCTTCCAACCATCTTCCCTCTGGCATTAACTGCCATTTGTGCTGAATATTTTCATTTGGATACATGAATTTAAATGATATCTTCCTCATTAAAATGTGAACATCTTATGGTCGAGAACCATGAATTCATTTGTGTCATAAAAAGAATTTGGTAAGACTCCTACTTTGCTTATTTTGTCAAAGAGTTTCTATAGTATTAGAATTAGTTGTTCTTTGAATATTTGATAAAATTCACATGTGAATCCATCTGGCCCTGGGGATTTTTTCTTAGGGAGTTGCTTGATGACTTGTTCAATTTCTTTTTCTGAGCTGGGTCTAATTAAGTATTATATTCCTTCTCTTGTTAATCTGGGCAATTTATATTTTGGTAAATATTAATCCATTTCACCTAGGTTGTCATATTTATTGCCATGTAATTGGGCAAAATATTTCTTAATTATTAGCTTAATTTCCTCTTCATTAGAGGTGAGATCACCCTTTTCATCCTTGATACTGATAATTTGATTCTCTTCTTTTTTTTTATGAGATTAGCCAGTACTTTATCTACTTTACTTATTTTTTTCAAAGAACCACCTGCTAGTCTTATTTATTAGTTCAATAGTTGTTTTACTTTTGGTTTTATTAATTTCTCTTTTAATTTTTAGAATTTCCAATTTCGTTTTATCTTGGGATTTTTAATTTGTTCTTTTTCTAATTTTTTAAGTTGAAATGCAAATTCATTGATCTCCTCCCTCTATTTTATTGCTATAGGCACTCAGAGATATAAATTTTCCCTTGAGTTTTTTGCTTTGACTGTATCCCATAGATTTTGCTATGTTGTCTCCTCATTAACATTCTCTTTAATGAAGTCTATAAGTGTTTTTATGGTTTCTTTTTTCTTGACCCACCAGTTTTGAATAATTAGATTAATTATCAATTAATTTTAAATTTGCCTTTCCATGGACCCTTGTTATTTATAATTTTTATCACATGATCTATAAAAGTTGCATCTATTATTTTTGTTTTTCTGCATTTGTTTGCGATATTTCTATGCCCTAGTACATGGTCAATCATTGTATATTTATCATATGCTGCTGAGAAGGTATATTACTTTTTATCCCTGTTCAGTTTTCTGCAGATATCTATTAACTCTAACTTTTCTAACATTTCATTCACTTCCCTTTTTCTTATTTACTTTTTTGTTCAATATATCTAGTTCTGAAAGGAGAAGTTTAAGATCCTTCACTAATATGATCCTATTATCTATTTCCTTTTTAAGGACCTTTAAATTCTTCTTTAGAAATCTATATACTATATCATTTGGTGGATTATTTCATTTTTTATAGTACCTTTTAGCAAAATGTAATTTTCTCCTTTATCTCTTTTAATCATATCAATTTCTACTTGAGATTTATTTGCTATCATGATTGCTACTCCAGATTTTTTTTTTACTTTAGATGATGCATAATAAATTCTGCTCCAGCCTTTTTCCTTGAATCTCTGTGTCACCCTGCCTCAGATGTTTTTTTTGTAAACAGCATATTTTTAATTTTTTTAATTTTTTTTAATTTTTAAAAATGTTTTAAACCCTTACCTTCCATCCTGGAGTCAATATGGTGTATTGGTTACAAGGTAGAAGAGTGGTAAGGGTAGGCAATGGGGGTCAAGTTACGTGCGCAGGGTCACAAAGCTGGGAAGTGTCTGAAGTCAGATTTGAACCTAGGACCTCCCGTCTCTAGGCCTGGCTCTCAATCCACTGAGCTACCCAGCTGCCCCAGTAATTGTTTTTAATCCACTCTTCTATTTCCTTCTGTTTTATGAGTGAGTTCATGCCATTTACATTCAATGTTATGAATATTAACTGTGTATTCGTCTTCATCATATTATCTGCTTTAGATATTGCCCTATCCCCTTTGTCTCTATTCTCCCTCACCAGTATTTTACTTTTTGTCATTTGCCACCACTTCACCCGGCTCCAATTGCCTCCTTGTTCCATTGTTTTATTCCTTTTCTTCTTCCCTTATTTTTAAGGCCTGATTTTCCAGTATCAGTTTTTGGTTCTCCTTTTTCAATTGGTGCATTTCTTCTTGTGCTGCAGGCAGGGAAAAAGGGTACACCAGAAGGGCCACAGGGGTTCTTAATGAATGGGGGTAGAATATGGTGAATTGGAAATGAAAACACTCACTCTTCTGATGTTTAGCAGTCCATCTTTAATCTCCACACAGACTATCCAACTAACCACCCCCCAATAGATACAGAAGTACAGTTATAATTTTTCCCTGTGGGAAAATCAGGCCCCCTTAGCATCAGAAACTAGATAGTCACCAAAAAAGATTCTTGGAAATGTTTTTTTCTGAGAATTCTGAGAACTCCTTGTTTTCTTCTAGCAGAAACAAGAAAGGAACATGTGGAATGTCCTTGGCTGACTCAGTCTTCTGTCTCAAAAACTTGCTTTTTCTCTGAAAAAGTACTCATAGCCTGACCTCCCTCAAAGATCCTAAAGGGGAGGGGAACAAGGCAAAGAAGACTTAAACCTTTGTGTTCTCTACATTCTTACATCACTTTCATTTCTCTTTCCCATTTTTCCTCTGCATCCCTTATTGTTTTTTTTTAATTTAATAATTTTAATTTTTAGAAAAGTTAACATGGTTACATGATTCATGCTCTTACTTTCCCTTTCACACACCCCCCATAGCCGATGCGCATTTCCACTGGTTTTAACATGTGTCATTGATCAAGACCTTTTTCAAAATTGTTGATAGTTGCATTGGTGTGGTAGTTTCGAGTCTACACCCAATCATGTCTGCCTCAACCCATGTGTTCAAGCAGTTGCTTTTCTTCTGTGATTCCACTCCTGCAGTTCTTCCTCAGAATGTGGGAAGTGTTCTTTACCATAAGTTCCACAGAAGTGTCCTAGGTCATTGCATTGCTGCTAGTACAGAAGTCCATTACATTCTATTTTACCACAGTATATTGGTCTCTCGGTACAATGTTCTTCTGGCTCTGCTTCTTTTGTTCTGCATCAATTCCTGGAGGTCTTTCCAGTTCACATGGAATTGCTCCAGTTTATTATTCCTTTGAGCACAATAGTATTCCATCACCAGCATATACCACAATTTGTTAAGTCATTCCCCAATTGAAGGGCATACCCACATTTTCCAGGTTTTTGCCACCACAAAAAACAAAGCTGTAGGGGGCAGCTGGGTAGCTCAGTGGATTGAGAGCCAGGCCTAGAGACAGGAGGTCCTAGGTTCAAATCCGGCCTCAGACACTTCCCAGCTGTGTGACCCTGGGCAAGTCACTTGACCCCCATTGCCTACCCTTACCACTCTTCCACCTATAAGTCAGTACACAGAAGTTAAGGGTTTAAAATAAAAAAAAAACACAGCTGTAAATATTTTTGTACAAGTCTGTTTATCTATGATCTCTTTGGGGTACAAACCCAACAGTGGTATGGCTGGATCAAAAGACAGGCATTCTTTTATAACCCTTTGAGCATAGTTCCAAATTGCCATCCAGAAAGGTTGGATCAGTTCACAACTCCATCAGCAATGCATTAATGTCCCAATTTTGCCACATCCCCTCCAACATTCATTGCTCGCCCCTTCTCTTATTTTAGCCAATCTGCTAGGTGTGAGGTGATACCTCATAGTTGTTTTGATTTGCATTTCTCTAATTATTAGAGATTGAGAACACTTTCTCACATGCTTATTGATACTTTTGATTTCTTTATCTGAAAATTGCCTATTCATGTCCCTTGCCCATTTATCGATTGGGGAATGGCTTGATTTTTTTATACAATTGATTTAAATCCTTATATATTTGAATAATTAGACCACTATCAGAGTTTTTGTTATAAAGATTTTTCCCAATTTGTTGTGTCCCTTCTGATTTTGATTGCATTGTTTTTTGTTTGTACAAAAGCTTTTTTAATTTAATGTAATCAAAATTATTTGTTTTACATTTTGTAATTTTCTCTAAGTATTCCTTGGTTTTAAAATATTTCCTTTCCCAGAGATATGACAGGTATACTATTCTGTGTTACACTTAATTTTTTTTATAGTTTCCCTCTTTATATTCAAGTCATTTACCCATTCTGAATTTATCTTGGGGTAGGGTGTGAGATGTTCATCTAAACCTAATCTCTCCCATATTGTTTTCCAAATTTCCCAGAACTTTTGTCAAATAGTGGAATTTTGTCCCAAAATTTTTTGCTGACTTCACTTACCCCAAGTCTAGATTGACCAGAACTTTGTCTATTTTATCTGTTTTCTCAAAATACCAGCTTCTAATCTTATTTATTAATTCAATAGATCTTTTACTTTCAATTTTATTAATTTCTCCCTTGATTTTTAGTATTTGTAATTTATTTTTCATCTGGGAATTTTTAATTTGCTCGCTTTCTAATTTTTTAAGTTGCATGCCCAATTCATTAATCTCTGGCCTCCTTAATTTGTTAATATATACACTCAAGGATATAAATTTCCCCCTGAGTACTGCCTTGGCGGCATCCCACAGAGTTTGGTAGGATGCCTCATCATTGTCATTGTCTTCAATGTAATTGTTGATTATTTCTGTGAATTCTTCTTTGACTAACTGGTTTGGAGAATCATATCATTAAATTTCCAATTAGGTTTTGATTTGCCTGTCCAGGTGCCATTACTAATTATTATTTTTATCACATTATGATCTGAGAAGGTTACATTTATTATTTCTGCTCTTTTGCATTTGTTTGCAATGTTTCCTTTAAAACCAGTGGTTTGCTTTAAGCCAGTAACCCTTGTCCCCTCCCTGGATTTACTTCCCTTTCTACCCCCTCCCTTGTTATACCCCTATTTTTATTTTTAAGGCCTAATGAACTCCCTCCCCCTTCTTCTCCCCTCCCTTTTTTGACCTCCCCATTCCCCTGCTTGCCTTGGTTTATCCATTCTGACTTTCTCAGTAGGGTTAGATAGAGTTCTATATCCCAATGGATATAGCTACTCTTCCCTCTCAAGGTTAATTCCACTGAGGGTAAGGTTTTTGTGGTTGGATATCAACCTTTCCCTTTTGTCCTGGACTTTTCTATGCAAATACTTGGAAATCTTCTATCTTGTTGAATGCCCAAACTTTCCCCTGGAGGTATATAGTCAGTTTTGATGGGTAGGTGATCCTTGGTTGTAGACCCAGTTCTCTTGCCTTTCTGAATATCATATTCCAAGCCTTGCCGTCTTTTAGCATGGAGCCTGCCAAATCCTGTGTGATCCTGATTGGTTCTCTTTGTTATCTGAATTGTCTCTTTCTGGCTTCTTGTAAAATTTTTTCTTTTACTTGGAAGCTCTTGAATTTGACTATTATATTCCTGGGGGTTGTCTTTTCTGGGTCTAGTGTAGAGTGTGATCTATGGAGCCTTTCAATGTCTATAATACCCTCTTGTTGTAGAACAGGGTAGTTATACTGAATAATTTCTTTTAGTATGGAGTCCAAATTTCTATTAATTTCTGCTTTTTCAGGATGACAAATGATTCTCAAATTGTCTCTTCTAGACCTGTTTTCTTTATCTGTCAATTTCTCATTGAGATATTTCATGTTTCCTTCTATTTTATCAGTCTTTTGACTTTACTTGGTGTGTTCTTGTTGTCTTGAGAGATCATTAGCTTCTAATTGCTCAATTCTAGCCTTTAGGGACTTGTTTTCAGCTATAATCTTTTGGTTTTCCTTTTCAATCTGCTCATTTCTGGTCTTCAATTTACTTGCCTCACTTTCCAATTGTGAAATTCTGCCTTTTAGACTGTTATTTTCTTGCCTGATTTCTGTTTGAGCTGTTTCCCACTTCTCTAGCCAAATCTTTTCCATCTTTCTTGTCATCTCAGATTTGAACTCTTCAATAGCTTCTGACCAATTTTCATTATTTTGGGAAGGTTTGGATGTGATTGCTTGTTTGTTCTCCTCTTTTGTTTGCACTGTTGTCTGGATTTAACTGTGTAAAAGTTGTTGAGTGTTAAAAATTTCTTCTTTTTGATCTTTCTCTTCTGGGGTTCCTGATTCTGACTTGCCATTGTTAGCCCAGCTCCTTCTCAGCTTTATCCTCACACTCAGGGTCTGTCTGTGCTCTTTAGGCTCCTGAGGTCTCATGTCTAGTTGTTCTCAGGGTCAAGCCTCCTGGTGGTCCCCTTGCTTTCACTTCTGCCTGAGGCTCCTTTAACAGTCTCAGGGGGCTGCTTCCACAGTTGTGCTCCCTTCTGAACTGGGTTCCCACTCAAGGTCCATCCCTGTGCTCAAGATCCTTGTCTGCACCTGTTTTTGCGCCTTCACCATAACCTGCACTCAAAGTCTGTGTGCAAAGTCTGCGTGTTCTTTACCCTGTTTGGGTCTTAAGTCTTGCTGCTCTCAGGAGCAGGCCCTGGGGCTGCCAGTGACTTAACGGGTGCCCCAAACTTGCTCTAACTCTTTTCTTCTGGCTTTGGCATTGTAGGTGGTGTGTGGGGGGGAGGGGGTTGCTCAACTTGCGTTTTAGTGAGAGCTATTTCACCCTTTTATAACATGGAAATGCCCTGAACCCACGTACCTTCAAGGCTGCGCCCTTTTGTGGGGTCCCTTCATTCATCTGGATTTGTTTTTATGTCTCCTTGAGGAGTCCTATATGTTTAGGTTAGGAGAGGTTAAGTAGCTGCTTTTTACTCTGCTGCCATCTTAGCCTGGCAGTCTCTACCTTTAATTGGTTTTTAAAGTCCTTTTCATGATTTTTTTTCAGAATCTGTGTCTAATCCATATTTTTCTTTTGGACTTTGGGTGTGTTTTCATTGCTTTCACTCTCTCCTTATGTGTATGTGCCTTGCTCTTTGTCTCCATAAAAATTCTTTAGAGTTAGATGCTTTTTTGTTGTTTGATCATTTTTCCTATCTATTTATAGGTGGGCTATCTAATTATAAGAGGATGATATGATGGTTTGAGGGCTGGGAGCTCTGAAAGCCCCTTCCATCTGCTCATTCAATGTACCCTTGAGATTCTGAGAGCTTATAGACTTTGCTCAGGCTTGGGTGTAAGCTTTTATTCTCACTCTGATCTTCATCATGTCTGGGGCTAATCAAATTCTAACCCCAGGCTTAGGTTCAAGTTTTTGGTTTCACTGTGTGCTTGATCCAATTAGGCAAACCCCTGATTGTCCTGTCTTAGAGCTCTTCCCTTAGTTTGAGGCAAAACGAGGGGGGTTGACCTATGAACTGTGTCCTCCAGTTCATTATTCTTTTCAGCACAATAGTATTCCATCAACATCAGATAACATAATTTATTCAGCCATTCCCCAATCAATGAACACCCCCTTATTTTTCAATTTTTTTGCCATCACAAAGTGTATGGCTTTAAATATTTTTGTATACCTATTTTTCCTCATTAATTCTTTGTGGGTACAAACCCAGCAGTGGTATTGCTGGATCAAAGGGCAAGCATTCTTTTAAAGCACTTTGTGCATAGTTCCAAATTGTCTCCCCCAAAATGTTTGGACCAATTCACGATTCCACAAGCAGTGTATCAGGATACCAGTTTTGTCACATCCCCTTCAAATGTTATCACTTCCCTTTGCTGACATATTGGCCAGTCTTCTAGGTGTAAGGTGGTACCTCAGAGTTTTTTTTTATTTGCATTTCTCTAATGTTATAGGGAAATCATGGAAAAGCAGGAAATACTACAAAAGCAGAGACAGGGAGATTCCAGAACTCTGGAGAGTGAGTTCCTCCATGGGCAGTTGGACTTTCTCTTTTGAGAGAGACAGTGTGTGAATTTTTTTTAGAAGCAGCTTATCTGCTTGGAAGTGGTTGAGAGTGTGTGTCTGAACCCCTCAGGTGGACTGTGTGAGTTAGACCATTTGTCCCCTTCCTTCTGGATATTCATCTGCTTCCTGTTTGTTCCTGTTACTCCTGTTTCTACTGGGACTCTTGCAAAGAACTTGAAGCCAACTGTCACTGAAAATCTCTCCCTTTTGGCCCTTTGGACCAGCTTACCATCCAGCCTGTTTCCCTACTCTAGTTATCAGCAAAGGGATGAAATTTTGTTAGTGTATTATTAGGATCTTTATGTAGAAAGAGAGAGGACAGTTTGGCCAGTTACACTCTGGTATATCAACTACTATGTTTTGGTGGGAGGCTTAGATATATTATTAATAAGATTTTCCCAATCCCCTTCCCTTCCTCTCCTTGTTTAATAAACCTTGGTTTATATCATTGTGGGTATCCTGTCTGTCTCTCTCTGGCTAGCCTTCCCAAGCCTTTGAACTTCTGATATTGGCCCTAAAACTGAATTGCAACATATACACCTAATTACCAATCCACCTGTTTATTTTTTAATTTCACTAGTCAGGAGGGATTTAGAACACTTTTTCATGTGTTCATTAATAGTTTTGATTTCATCACGTGAAATCGCCTATTCATGTCCATTGACCACTTGTCAATTGGGGAATGACTTGAAATTTTGTAAATTTTGACTTAGTTGCTTATATATATGGAAAATTAAACCTTTGTCAGTCAGAGAGTTTTGTTTCAAAAATGTTCTCCCAGTTTGTTGCTTTCTTTCTAAATTTGGTTGCATTGATTCTGTTTGTACAAAACTTTTTTTTAATTTGATATTATCAAAGTCATTCATTTTACATTTTGAAATGTTCTCTATCTCTTGCTTCGTCTTAAATTCCTTCCTTTCCCATAGATCTGACTGTTATACTCTTCTATGTTCAACTAATTTATTTATGATTTCACTCTTTATATTTAAGTCATTTGCCCATTTTGAATTTATCTTGGTATAGAGTACAAGATGTTGATCTAACCCTGATTATTCCCATAGTGTTTTCCAATTTTCCCAGCAGTTTATGTCAAATAGTGAGTTTTTGTCCCAAAAGCTGGGTTTATGGAACACTAGTTTGCTGAGATTATTTACTCCTAGTCTATTCCATTGATCTACCCTCTGTCTCTTAGCCAGTACCATATTGTTTTGATGACCACTGCTTTATAATATAGTTTAAGATCTGGTACTGCTAGGCCCCCTTCACATTTTTCATTATCTTTTTTTATTATTTCCTTCACATTTTTTTCATTATTTCCCTTGATATTCTTGATCTTTTGTGCTTCCAGATGAACTTTGTTATAATTTTTTTCTAATTCTATGAAAAAGTTTTTTGGTAGTTTGGTATCTATTCTTTCTTTTATCATTATGTCAATGAATAAATGTTGTCACCTGAGATTTTGCAATTCGACTTTGGGAAATTGACTGATTTTATTTATAGCTTGGTTTTACTCACCTTATCAATCTTTATCATTGGTTGACTTTATCAATGTGGAATTTGGTGGTCTTGATGAGCATACTTCATAACACCTGATAACATTGAGGTTTAACTGTAAAAGATTTAGGTACACAAATCCATGAGTAAGGCCTTGTGTGTATTATTAAGTCAATAATCATTCATCATTTACCTACTGTGTCTCAATCACTATGTTGTTGAGGATAAAGGAAGGAAGAAACAAAGAAGAAAAAGAAAGAAAGAAAGAAAGAAAGAAAGAAAGAAAGAAAGAAAGAAAGAAAGAAAGAAAGAAAGAAAGAAAGAAAGAAAGAAAGAAAGAA
>NC_058133.1:285441828-285473279 GCF_016433145.1 Gracilinanus agilis
AAGGAAGGAAGGAACGAAGGAAGGAAGCAAAGAAGCAAAGAAAGAAAGGAAGTAAGTAAGGGAGGAAGGGAGGAAGGGAGGGAGGGAGGGAGGGAGGAAGAAAAAAAGAAAATAAATAGTCCTTGTCCACAGAGACCTCCCTTCTTTTATTCTTTTGGAAGGAGGAATTCTTAAGGTAATTTAAAAACTAAATCTACATTCTTTTTTCCCCCACTATTCATCTGAAAACAATTATTTCATTAAAGAACTATATACCAATACTAATGTAGACTACTGTGTGAAGTACAAAATAAAATAAACTTTAAAAAATATACCAAACTGAAGAATACGGATATTCTGATAATTAGATAATAAATGGAATCTATTCAGTTAGAATCCCTATTAGAATTCTATTGCTTATAAGCAACAGATTACACACAAACTTCATGTGACTCAATAATCAAAATGTTTGATATTGGGAGGAAAGTTCTGAAATAAGAAAATAAAATAATAAAATTCAAATGGAAGCAATTTTTTAAATTAAAAAGAAAATGAATTTACTTTGTTCTGCATTCCAACTCCAGCAGTTCTTTCTTTGGAGGTGGATAGTATTCTTTGTCATAACTCCCTCAGAATTGTCCTGGATGATTGTATTTGTAAGAGTACCTAAGTCTATCACAGTTGATGATGGAAACAAGAAATTTTAAGAATTGTTGAGCTTAATTTTGAAACTTTATTTAAAACTTTATATCTAGCAAATTTGTCCTTTGGTCTTGGAATATATAACTCCCAATTCTAAATGACTGCTCTCTTAGGTCAGCTTAGACTTTTTTATGATAGATGTATTTTTTTTCACATCACAATGGCTGATGGTGATTAAAGTCTTTAAGGGGGAATGTGAAACAATACAATGTCAGCACTAACCAGAACCAGAACCAAAATCAGATCTATCAGATGTCTTTGTTCTATAATCAATAACTGAAAACCTACAAGTTAAGTAAGCTTATTTATAGCTCCTGTTCGGATCAAGTGAAAAATTCCTACCATTACAGTAACTGATTTTAAGACAACTTCTTGAGCCTTATAGAAGAGACTGACAAAATGATCCTTGACTTTTCTAATTGCGCATGGAAAAAACAGAATAACAAATACATTGATGTATGTATATTCAGAGACTAAGTGCTTTGACAGCATTTTTGGAAAGAAGGTTTTTGTCACAAGAAAGAAGGGGGAAAGATAACTTTTCTCTTTTTACATTTAAAAAAAATCCTACAGATTACATGCCAGTATGATTTTTTATAATCATTTTCTTACATTTTGTGAATTGTTTTCTCCCCTCTCCCACTCTTCTCAGACAACATGTAATTTGATATAGGTTATACTTGTGTTACCATACAATACTTATTTCCATGTTCATCATGTTGTGAAACAAGATGTATATCATTTGCCCTGAGAAAAATTCAAGGAAGAAATAAAATGAATAATTTTATGCTTCAATCTGCATTCAGGCTTGTGCATTATAAAATAGGTTTAAACTCTGGGAGACTACATCTCCAAGGACTCTCTACCTCAATTTCCTCAGGCACATCTCACTTCCTTTGTGAGAGGTGTCAGAGAGAGTATAAAAGCAGAGAGAGGTGCAGGTTTTGGTCCTTTTGCCCTCCCCCTCCCACAGAGCTTTGGTCCCAGCTAATTGCTGGAGATCTAATTTTCCCTGGTTTTCCCAAACCTTTCTTTTCCTAACCTAAATAAACCCAGCTTAATATCCCTGAACTCTAGACTGATTTTGTTCTGCTCCGTAGCTTAACTCTATAGGCACTGGTTAATTTCCCTACCAGGGTTTGGGGGACCTGGCTACCTTTCCTTCCTACCTCTCCTTTTCCTTCCTTTCCCTACCTTTTTCCTTGCTTTTTTTTCAACACAACAGGCTTAATCAATTCTTTCTATGATTGAGGACAGCCATTTTTGTTATGACTCCTGTGGAGTCCTCTTTGGTCCTCACATTGTTGGTAATAGTTATTTCACTTACAATTGTTCAGTGTGCACTGTAGTTATTCCTATGCACAATGTTCTGTTTCTGCTCGCTTACTTCACTTTGCATCATTTTAAAAAAATTGTCCAGGATATTTTGGGACTGTAGAAAGCTGACTTCTCAAGAGAAAAGAATTGAACCATATCTGATTGGAAGTATAATATATACTGATAGAAATGAAAGACATATATAACTTGCCATAAAGACTAGGTAGTAAAGTATGTATAACAATACAGCGAAGAAAGAGGCTCCTTAGCTGGTGGATAAGTAGATATTCGGTGGAATGTTGGATCTTCTATTTCATCCCACATACCCTTCTACGTCCTTTCTCTGATTTTTCCCATTCACCAACATGTTGAAGGACAACACTTGTTAACACCTACTTCTGAATTTTCACTATCATTATTGTTTCCTCTGAAATTTTCTCCTCTACTTCCAGCCTCTCCACAACATTTATTAAATCCTTCCTTGTTTCAAAAACTGCTTAGTCTTGGAGAAATAAATACAATAAATGAAATAATCTTAATTTTCAAAAAATTTATACTCTAACAATACTACTACTATACATGTATAGATAAATTGATAGTTGTATTATATGTGTGCATATATATATGTATATTTGTATGTATAGTATACAATAGGTTGATATATATATAATTTATATATTTGTGTGTGTGTAAATTTTTATGTGCTTATTTATGTACATATATATATGTGTCCGGGGGAGCTAGGTGGTATAATAGATAGAGTACCAGATTTGATATCAGGAAGACTCATCTTCCTGACTTTGTCTGACCTCAAACACTTACCATCTCTGTGACTCTGGACAAGGCATTTAACCCTGTTTGTTTGAGTTTCCTCTAAAATGAGTTAGAAAAGGCAAACTACTCTAGTACCTCTGCTAGAAAATCCCAAAAAGGGATCATGAATAGTCAGACATGACTGAAAAAAATGTACTGGACAATAAATGTGCATGTATATGTTTCCATATGTATAATATAACTACCTATGGTATTTATATATGTATGCATATGTGTATGTGTGTTTAGATAGGTATGCATATACACCCACCAAAATATATATATATATAAAACCCTTACAACATACGTATGTTATAAGGGTTAAATTAGGAGTGCTTGACAAAATAAGAGACCAGATTTTAATAATTTAACAACTTAGTTTAATTCAACTGGAGATAGTAAAAGAATATAGTAAAATGAATATAGTAAAGGAGAGAAATATAGGAAAGAGATAGAGAAAGAAAATTTCCTAATGTTTAAACTAGTACTCCTATAACTACCTTTAACTACTTATAATTACTACCTAAAACTGCCTATATCTACCTATAACTGCCTATAACTATTGCTAATAAGTGCTGTTAGAGAAAGTCCAGCTGATCACCCTTCAGCTCAGCTCACCAGGAAGATTATATATATATAGATATAGATATAGATATAGATATAGATATAGATATAGATATAGATATAGATATAGATATAGATATAGATATCTCCCAACTGCCAATTTATCACCAATCCAGACCACCAACAACCAATCCTCAATGACCAATTCACAACCAGCAGCCAACTTCCTGGCAACTGCCAGCCTTAACTGTCAGCAACTGACATCCTGACCAACTGAAACTGGCCCCCTTTTATACCTTTCTCTTACCTCATTTCCTGTCTCTATGGTTTTTACTTCATGTCACTGTGGACTGGTTAATCCCTACACATCTCTATGGTAAGAGGACCTCCATCCAGATCCTCCATTAAATTTAAAAAAGGAATAACAAATTCCTTTTTACTACATATAGATATAAATATAGATAGACAGATATAGATAGACAGAGATAGATATAGATATAGATATAGACATAGATACAGATATAGATATGGAAAACACAAGTACATGCATAAAGTAGTTTGGAAGAAGGGCGCTCGCAATTGGCATGATCAGGAAGGACTTCATGTATATAGTGTTGCTATAACTACACCTCAAATGATTCTAGGAGGCAGAGAGGAAGAGTCAGGAAACAGCTAATGGAAAGACTGTGTAATCGAGAGCTGTGTATGAATAACAATGTAGAAGGCCAATTGTCTGGATTACAGTGTCTCAAAAAGTAATGTCCAGTCTTGAAAAATTGACTAGGTTCAGATTCATAGAGTGCTTTAAAGCTAAATAGAAGATATGTATTTATCTTAGAGGTAAAAGGAAACCACTAGAGTTTGGAGAGTTAGTTTATCAGATATGTGCTTAATTCACTTCTTCAGCTATGTGAATGTTGCATTAGAGAAAGAAAGGACTTGAGAAAAATAATTCAGTGGCAGCTTTGCTGGTGAAAGAGAGCCTCAGAGTTGTCTTTCTTCTTGCTGTGCTTTCTAAATATACATACAATTATTTGTTTAAGTAGATTTAAAGTTTTTCTGCTAAACACTATAGGGAAATATATAATACACATGTATTAGTTAATAGAACTAGATTGCTTCCAGCTCTTGATCTATGTTCCTGTTGTCTCTTCAAATCACATTTGTGCAAAGGAAGTAACTCAATTTGACATTTGTTTATCAGTTAAAATTTCTTCAAAGTAATCAAAATAGATAGATTAATAGATAGATAAATTGATAGATAATATTTTATACATGTATGTGCAAAAATATACATGCTTATACACATATTGCATGTGTAAGCATAACAAATATTGGTTTTTTACAAATAAATACCTCTCTTTATAAGACAAAATATGTTTGCAATGTTTATTAGATTCAGCCAGGCAACACAACTGATTTAACCATTTCTATACTAGTTCTGTTGAAGAACTGTTGGGAAAAGTTTTATAATTATTCCAAGAGCAATAAATCACTTTTAAAAATACAACATGATAATAGTGACCCCTTGCAGAAACCTCGTCTTATCTGATCTGGATCACACTTATTCTTGCAGAAACCGGTACGTTTGAAACATGTCTTTCGATTAAATATTTCATTAGTGCCTACATAAAGAGAATAAAAGAAATCCATTTTGAGTTGAGGTTTACATGTCTATGACAGAGTTCTTCACTCATTTAAATTTTTCATACAATCATATTTTATTGGAACAAAAGTAATATTTTATAAATATGCTTAACTAATATCACCATTAATTTCCTTCCTAATTGTCCCTTCCCATCTCCCTTCCAGAGAATATCTTAATGAAAAAAAATTTAAGATAATAAAAGTAAAAAAAGATGTAAAAATGTTCAGCATAACTGATCAACCCGTTGATAAAGTCTAAAAATATGTGCAATGTCATCTGCTTTTGGACCTCCCACCTTTGCAAAGAAGTAGGATGAGTGTGCTTTCTCACATCTCTTCTTCTGAGCCATCCTCAATTTTTTTATGTTAAAAACATCTTAATGAGCACTCAATTCAAAACTCTCTTTTCAATGGATGAAACAATTGGGAGACAGGGAGTTTATTCAATTTCCCTACTATACCATGTGAAAACAAGAAGGCTCATAAAGTCATACATTTAGAAGAGAACCTAGTGATCATCCAATTTAATCACATCATTTTACATATAAAGTGATGCCAAGAGAGGTTAAGTTACTTGTTCATGATGCTGATGGAAGTTTCAAAACCAGGTCTTCTTGACTTCGAATTCAGCATTCTGGAGATTCATTATTTCATTCTGTATCTGGCAAGAAGGATCACTTAGTCCAACTGCCTCATTTTATAGAGGAGGAAACTTTAACCAGTAAAAATTCAATTAATACTCAAAGTCACAACTCCACCTCATGGCAAAATCAGGAATAAACTACAATTTTCCCAGCACTCAACTTGCTGTTTATTCTATTCCACCAAACTAAAAAAGACACATTGGAAAAGACTCATCTTGAAATACATTTTGTGTGTGACTGCTTGTGTGTGTGTGTGTGTGTGTGTGTGTGTGTGTGTGTGTGTGTGTGTGACTGCTGGTGTGTGTGTGTTTGTGTTTGTGTGTATATACACCTTCCTCTTTTGGTCAAAACCATCAGGTTAATACTATATTGTCTTTTGATCAAATATAAATGTACTATATGTGATGAGGGAAGATACTGAGACAGATAGAAGCAGATTTTGATGGTACTGCAGCTATTGCCATATGATGCTGAGATGAAGGAACTCTTCAGGGACTAGTGGTAAGGAGGTACTGAGAAGCAACATAAGTATAAGCATCATGAGTCAGGCAGTTTATTATTCACAGGCATCAATGTATTAAGATTCCTTACCCTGTAGTCCCTCAGGCTTATGACAGTGGCTTGAGAGTACAAAGGAAAGCACCTCAACGAAGAGCCCTGATCTCCTACCCTTATATATGATTGTTCTTGCTGAATAGATTCACAGGAAGGTGGAGAGGGACCTTATGGCTAATCAACCAATGTGTGTTTTAGACTTTTAGCCACCCCACCTCTGTACTCCTTATTGATCACAACTGTATTTTCATTTGAAAGTTTAATAGCCTTGAAATCCTGAATTAAAAGAAATGTGTCAACCTGATACTTTGTAACCTTGCATTCATTACCCAAAATGTAGTAACTGAGATAATTACTGAATACATAGGAACTTCTTAGTACATAAACTGATTGATTAGTGCTCAAACTCTGAGTCACTTTGGTCAGCTACAGCCTACTGATCAACCATTCCTCGAAGAAATCAATGCCATTTACCCTGGAGAAGATTTATGGGCAGAGAAAAGGTGTCTTCAAGTATTTGATAAATTATCAGATTATAAAAGGATTAGAAATATTGTTTTGAAATTGGATAGCAGAACCAAGAGCAAAGTCGTGGAAGTTATAAAGAGATAGATTAAGATACAATGCACTGGAAAGAAAAAAATCAGTGGAGTTTAAAACAATCTGGTATTCCTCAGAATTTAGTGGGTTCACCTTCATTAAAGATCTCTAAGAAAATTCTGGACTTTTTAGGAATTTGGAGAGACTCAGGAATGGCTGCAATTATATAGTTCAAATCCTTTTTTAGAATCTTGCTAACTATGTGCCCATGGGCAATGATTAATTTTTAGTATTAGTTTTAGCATAAGTAAATAAAAAAATATATAGTAGGACTTACCTCATAGGATTATTTGACCAAATTAAATACTTTGACAACATTAGTACTGCATAAATGCTAGTTGTTATTATTATTTCATTTTCATTGTTACATAAATGCTAGTTATCATTATTATTAATTATTTCCTCTGAGTTTTTTTTTAATCTTAGCTTATGGAATGTCCAGTAAAGAACCCATAGAAATATGAGTTGTGTAGGATTTTCAGTCTTTAGCAGTCATGTTATTAAGAGACACACAAAAGGGTATGAAGAAAAAAAAGCCTTATCATCTGGCTTGTATTTATACCCTGCAATCCTATGACACTATCATTTGACATCCTTTGGTAACCTAACAAGTGCTGACCAATTGCCATGCCACTTATATCTCGATATTTTCCAGTTTTTCTTGTAGTTGAATTTACTTTTATATCCTACTTCTGTAAAAAAAAAATAGTATTAGAACTCCTTGAGATTACCAGTCCTCATTTTTTTCTTTTATCCCAGCATTTAACATAGTGCCTGAAATATAGTTGGTACTTAAAAAATAATTTTATATTTTTTCAACTTTTGACTCTATAGAAAGACCAGATTATTGAAACTGTAATATCTCCAAAGGAATGAGTAGCTAATTTGTTTTTCCTCACAATCTAATAATAAATATGGAGCACAGTAATTCATGGAAGGTGTGCATATGCATCTGAATGTTGGTGGGTGGGGATAGTGGATTGTGTGAGTGTATGTGTGTGACTGTGGTGCAGTATTTGTTTGTGGGGATGAATGTCTGTGTATTTGTGTGTCTTTGGGTGTGTGTGTGTGGAGAGGGGAGGGAGGACAGGGAGAGGGAAAGGGAGAAAGGAAAAAATAGGTATTGCTTATATGAAATTTTATGATTAATACATCCTTGAAATATATCTGTCCTTGTGATTTAACAGATTTAAACTATTAGACTATATAAATTTCTTCTTTGTTAACACTGCTGATTCAATACAGGCTGCTGGAAGTGTACCTGGGACTTGATGTGGAAATTCAAGTGCGGGGAAGACAAGCTAGGTTCATGGTCAGCAAAAGTCAATGAAAGTGGGATTTAAAAGTCAAAGAGTTTTTTGTTTTCTTTTGTTTTCTCCACCTTGACAAGATTTGTCTGAAACTGTGACTGATGGGATCAGCTTCTGAGAACTTAGGACCATCTTTATTCCATGTTAAAACAGAGCAAAACTTCTTCTAATACAACCTATGAAAATCTCCGGTATTTCTCTAAGAGCTAGGCTCTCTATGTAATTATATATGTTGGATTGTGACTACATGCATGTGTCAGAAGGGTAAGACTATATCTATAAGACTTCCAGGAAACACAAATGTAAAAGGAAAATCAGAGGTCAAAAGCAAACTGAGAGCTATTTTAAAGTTAATTTGTGAAAGTTGCTGTCTGAAAAGCAAATGTACTCTTTCTAAAATTCAGTAATATTAATTCAGATGAAATCACAAGTTTCTATAATGTTCATTGTAAATAAGTTCTTGAGACTGAGGGTATTCGTATCCAAAAGGGAGATACTTAACTTATACAAGGGGAAAAGCAAGGAGATGAAGGCATAGTAGAAGAAAGAGAAGGAAGGCCAAGGAGCCATGTCTCATCTTCCTGGCATTATTTCAGAAACCTATAAATTGAAGCAATCCCTAATCACTTAGTGCCCATCACAGAGCCTGGAATATTGAAAGTACTATATAATATATTTTTGTCTTGAAGAAATGATTTTTCTTAAAAGTTCATTTTGCTAACTGCCTTATCTTTTGTCAAACTGGCATTCTAATTAGGAGCATTACAATTTAGTTCCAAATTATCTTTGGGGCCTTATTTCAAAGTACTGTTTTATACTATTTGTATTTTAAAATTATTTGTTGAGTTTTCCCCATATTTCATTTTCTATTTCTCTTCTACTGTAGTACCACCATTAGAGCCAGAAAAGCAGTGGTCAAATTTTATCTCTGACAATAGCTAATTGTGTGATCTCATCCAAATCTTTTTCTTTTCTTCTCTGTGTCTTTTTTGCCTCATCTTCAAACTGAAAGGTTTGTACTAGATGATAGCCAAGGTCTCTTATGGCCCTAAAGCTAATAATCTCCATTTTCCAGAGACTTAAGCAATATGCTTAGAACCAGAGAACAAGCAAATGCCATGTCTTGTTTCTGAACTGATGTAGCCACAGCTGTCCCTTTCACATTACTTTATTGAGTCTCCCAAAATTATTCCCCACCTCCAAGACATATTCAGATGTCATGGCATAGATATCTTTTATTTTGTTCTTTCAATTCAATTGAACAAATATTTAAAATATCCTAAGTTCTAGGGATGCTAAGAATAAAAAAGAAAAACAAGAAAGAAATCCTGACTCTCAATAGATTCATATCAAAATATTGATAGGGCATAGACAAAATTGACTATGATGTAAATCAGACTACAGCAAATAAAAAAGAAAGAAGCAAGCAAAGTGCTCTCTGAACGGAATCTTTGAAGGTGGAAAAATTCATTCCTACTAGTGGAAAGGGAAGAATTCATGGGGTGACCCATCACAATAGCATTTGAAGTAGAGAAGTTTCTTTGTGCAGGGTTTAGAAGCAATCCTATTTTCACTGTCTATTTTCTGGGAATTGGTATTGCAATTCTACCGTGTCCAGGAATTCCATTAGAGAAAATTAAAACTCACTATGAAAGATAGTATATTTAGATTCTATTCATCCTATATTTATTAGCTCTGTAAGCTAATAGCAACAAAATTTCTCTAAAATATTTTTTTCCAAAAAAGGTTTTCGTGTAATAACCCTATTTATTGAAAGGGTAGTCCAAGAATTATTATCACTACTAGACAGATTCAGCAAGTGAGATACAGAGAAATAATATTTTAAAAGCAAGACATTAAAAAGTAAATTCAAACTTCCTTGTACAATAAGGTCATGTTGCCTCAAATGATACTATAAGCTCATCTGATAGATATATCCTTCATCATTTATAAAAGCCCATAAGCAGCAGATTTCCCTGGATCTCTCTAACCCAAATTTCATCAATTAATATAACCATCAACTATCTCTGAAGAATACCTTGGTGAGTATAAGATCATGGATCAAGAGTTGAGTACTCACAATCCATCTAGCTTAATCTCACTTATGCTACAGATGAGTTAACTAAGATTCAGAGATATTAAGTGACTTACCCAACATCACAAGCCTGGTAAGTAATAGAGGCAGAATTTGGGTATAGGTATTCAAGACTCCAAGACCACCACTCATTCTTTGCATCTCATTTCTTCCCATTTGATTCTTGCTCAGTGATATTTACCCATATATACCAATTTCCTGGTTAATTAATACCTTAATAGGCAATAAGTTACTACACACCTAATGTGTGCCAGTTATAGAAGATACAAGATGAAATAAAACATAGATCCTGACCATCAGGAGATGGTAATCTTAATAGGCATTTGATTTTTTTAAAAATTAGAATGAGTACTTAATGAGTCATTCTACATTAAGTGCCTAATAAACATCTTCATAGCAATACTTGATTACCTGGAATTATTCTGGTCATTATCAAGAGGAAACCAATCAGAAAATAAGAGGACCTCATGGCCAGAAGAATTGTCAGAAGAACAAATACAAATCCTGGAGCCCTGAGTGAGAGTTATATAGAATGCGTCCACATTTATTGTTCTCTAGGCTAGTGGAAAATTGGATCAGTGATCTCATAATGAGTGCTGCATAGGCCATTAAACCGTCAGCTATATGCAAAAATAAATCATTGTGGCCCAGAAACTTAATGGAGACATGAATTACATTTACTCTTAGATTCAGAGATTCAAATTTCTTACAATTATGAACAAGTACCTGATAGCTAATACTCTACTAGAAAGCGGATTCATAGCCTTTTAGTATGCTTATTATCATTCTTGTTTCTATAACTAATATGCCAATACTTTGTAATTTAAATAATTCAGTATTCAGAGCCTTTTCATAGGTTTTATATACCTTCATTTAAATCATAGGATAATAATTTCCTTCCATTTTTATTATTATTATTTGCATGTTATGAAACATTCTCATGTCCTTAATTTGTATTATTATTATTTATTAATATTTGTAACTTGGCATAATTGGTAGTTAGAAGATAGAACCCCGGATTCAGATCTTGACTCAGAAACTTACTGACCTTATGGCATTGTCTTTCAACCATTTTATGCATCAGTAAACATCTGATGACTTATTGAATAAACAAGGAGTTCTTTACCTGGAGTTCTCCTGACTCCAAGCAATCTATGGATCTCAAAAGGTCCATGATCTTGAACAACAAAACGTGACATCTTTATTTTCAATGATCTTCAAGTGAAATGTAGCATTTCTTTCAATTATTTCAAAATAATTTTCTGAGAAGGGGTTCATAGGCACCAATATACTGTCAAAGGTGTCCTTAGGAAAAAAAAAGAGATAAGAACTCTTCCACTAAGTCAAAAGCCCATAATAGAATACTTTCATAGATTCTGCTACCACACATATTGAGTGCCCTCTGTTGCCTAAAATTACATTTCCTTCTCTAATTCACATGTTACATTTTATCACAAAATCACTGAAATTGAAAGGACTTCTATAATAGAGGTATTATGTAATTACCTAATTCCTGCTTACAGACCACCAAATTGGATGAAACCACCACTATTCAAGGAAGTCCCACTTTTTGACATCATTAATTGTTAGGAACACTTCTTTTCTTTGTTTTCCCTAAAATCAAGTCAAAATGAACTTCTTTGCAACTATTGCTCATTGTTCCAAGATGAGTCCCTGTTAACAAAAGAAGAAATCTGCATTATCCTCAATATCCTTTTTGGTGCCTAAAGAAAGTTGTCAAGACCCTCCAAGAATAGTGTTCCTAGATCCTTCAAGCGGTCATCATATAACTTGGACTCAAGTCTCTTTACCATTCTCCTAAGTAGACATCTCTAATATTTTATCCCATTAATATGATTGATGAAATGTGTGCACACATAGTAAAGTATCTTCACATGTAGGAGAGAGGCAGGACAGTTATTTATCACCATATTTGAATTGAGGAAATGGAAGAACAGAAAATTTAGAATAATACCATACCTCTCATAACCTGATTGTTATATCTGGCTCAGTCCAGAGACAAGTAGTATCTAAACATATGTCAGTTTGCCTTGCCTGCAAGAGGAATCAAATTCTTAACATTTTATTAGGACATTAGCTTCTCACCTGATACCAATTAAGTAGGGATGGAACTTTTTTTCTTAAATTATCCTAACAACAAAAAATCTCTTCTGTCTCATAAGTTCAGTGGATTTTTTTTGAGGAAGGAAAAGAGAACCAATAGAAAGTAAAAATAGTCTGTGGAAGACTCCATCTCTTCATTTCTAAGATAAAAAGGTCAAATATTGAGATGGATACAATTGTTATTCTTGTGGGGAATAGGGATAGGGCTTGGAGCTACAATTTCTTTAGTAAAGAGAAATCTGGGTTGAAGAAATTCAATATACCACGTAAGTCAGCACCTTTTCTGCAACATAAAGAATTTTAAAAGAAATATCTTTTTTTGCACTATAAACCCTTTTGTGAGTTTTGTAAAATCTATGGCCTCCTCAGAATAATGTTTTTAAATATAAAAATGGGGCTAACAAGTATAACACTGGATTATACATGTATCATTGTTCAAATGCAAAGGATTACAAAAGAACCCAATTATTTAAATACAATTATGAAAATATTTTTAAAGTTTATGAATGGCAGATTTTGGGTAAGTTGACAAGAAAATTAAATTTATTAGAATCAGGCTGTTAGAATGTATGAGAGATGGGACTTTAACCTAGGTCTTTCAAGTTTAATGATTTGTTCTCTCTCCATAAAAATATGCTATTTCTAAGGCTAAAGATACTCAGGTTAAGACACATATTTATTGCACAAAAGTCAGCACTGCTGAGAAAATGATCTTATCAAAATAATCTTTTTTCATGCTTTAAGGTTTTTTTTAAATTTATTTATTTAGAATATTTTTTGATGCTTACATGACTCATGATTTTCCCCATCCTGGGGCTAACAAGTATAACACTGGATTATACATGTATCATTGTTCAAAACCTATTTCCATTTTATTCATGTTTCCGATTGAGTGATCTTTAAATATCAAAACCCCAATCATATCCACACCAAACAATGTGATCAATCATTTTTTTCTGCTTTTCTACTCTCACAGTTCTTTCTCTGCATGTGGATAGCACTCTTTCTCATAAATTCCTCTGGATTGTGCTGGATCGTTGCATTGCTGTTAATAGAAAAGTTTATTACATTCTATTGTGCCACATTGTATTAGTTTCTGTGTACAATGTTTTCTGGGTTCTGCTCCTTTCGCTCTGCATCAATTCCTAGAGGTCTTTCCAGTTCACATAGAAATCCTCTAGTTCATTATTCCTTTCAGCACAACAGTATTCTGTCACCATCAGATACTACAGTTTGTTCAGCCATTCCCCAATTGATGGGCATCCCCTCATTTTCCAATTTTTTGCCACCACAAAGAGGATGGTGATAAATATTTTTCTTCATGTATTTTACCTCATTATCTCTTTCTTTCAGATCTGACAGGAATACTATTCTATGCTCACCTAGTTTATTTATAATTTTACTCATTATATTTAAGTCATTTACCCATTTTGAATTTATCTTGTACAGAGTATAAGATGTTGAATTAAACCTATTAGATCCAGAAAAAATAATTATGAAATTCATGTGGAAGAACAAAACGGCTAGAATATCAGAATAATTAATGAAAAAATTGTATAAAGAAGGTGGCATAGTTATACCAGATTTAAAACTATATTATAGAGTGGTTGCCATCAAAACAATCTGGTATTGGCTAAGAAATAGGGTGGAACATCAATTTAATAGATTAGTCCCGCAACAAGCAATGTTAAACAACGATAGTGATCTAGTACTTGACAACCCCAAAGATCCAAACTTTTGGAGGAAGAACTGTATATTTAAAAATTGTTTTTACATACAATCTGGGGAAAAACATTAAAATAAAAATAAGCTTTATTTGGGAAGCTGAAGTCATTCAGGACCTTGGGAGAGCATTGTCCTATTGCAATTATTTTTAATTCTTTCTCTAATAGCTTTATTTCTTTCTCCATTTTCCTACTAGCATTCTCTTTCAGGATTTGTGGTTAAATTTAGGTAAAGTTTATGTTTTAATTTAAGGCTTTGCCTAGAGTTATTTTATATCCATTCCTTTAATATAACTTTTTTTGTTTGTTTATTTGCTCATTCCTCCAGCCTATATCCCAATTTTAGAATGAATTTACAGATGGGTTTCTATAAAATTCTTCAAAGAATGTCTGCTCTGAGCTTTTGTTCTCTTAGTCCTTTTGCTGTTTTCTTGGAGTATGAACTCTTGTGTTATAACAGGATCTCAGGGATAGTTCATGGTAAGGACTCTCGGGGTTTTAGTACTCCCCAAAATTATTCTGATCAGGATAAAGTATAATTACTACCTTCCTAATTTGAATTCCCCAACTTCCTGAATTGGATTTACCTCTAGTCATCATCCCTATTAGATTTCCTTTAAATAGAAGCCAGTAAACTGATACCAGACTTAACTACTATAAGTCAGCTGTAAATCTCTACAGGAGAAGTGATAGTGGTAAAGCCTCTCTTTTGGTCTGGAATTTTCTGCCCTAGGTATTCCTCAGAATGAGCTGGAAGCTGAATCTGAGACACCAACATACTCCTAGGGTCAGAATCACAAAATTTTTGTTTTCTTTTGAACTTACACTTCATTTAATACACAGTCTGGGGTCCATGACCTTGAACATCATCCCCTAGATAAAAGTCCCTTCCTTAGTCCACCTTGAATCTGTGACCTGGAACTGGAGTAATATGTGATATTCAGGAAGGTCTAATACCTCTGATGTGAGGGTTTGCTAAGCCTTTCCAGGGTTGCTCATTCTCCTTTTGTGTCCATCTTTCAACACATTCTCATCTGTGTTTCCAAGAAACTAAAGTGTGTGCAGTGTCCATACTCTGAAGAAACTTTCTCTCCAGACAGGCTTTCTAGTTTTTTTTTTTTTATTTTTTATTTTTTTTTATTTTTAAACCCTTAACTTCTGTGTGTTGGCTCCTAGGTGGAAGATGGTAAGGGTAGGCAATGGGGGTCAAGTGACTTGGCCAGGGTCACACAGCTGGGAAGTGTCTGAGGCTGGATTTGAAACTAGGACATTCCGTCTCTAGGCCTGGCTCACAATCCACTGAGCTACCCAGCTGCCCCCTGGCTTTCTAGTTTTTTAAGTTTTATGCCCAATTCATTAATCTCTGCCCTCCCTAATTTATTAATATATCCAACTCAAGGATATAAATTTCCCCCTGAGTATTGCCTTAGCTGCATCCCTCAGAGTTTGGTAGGATGTCTCATCATTGTCATTCTCTTCAATGAAATTGTTGATTGTTTCTATGATTTCTTCTTTGACTAACTAGTTTTGGAGAATCATACTAGTTAATTTCCAAATAGTTTTTGATTTGCCTGTCCAGGTGCCCTCACTAATTATTATTTTTATTGCATTATGATCTGAGAAGTTTACATTTATTATTTTTGCTTTCTTTTGCATTTGTTTGTAATGTTTCTATGCCCTATTACATGGTCATTCTTTGTGAATGTACCATGTGCAGCTGAAAAGAAGGTGTATTCCTTTTTGTCCCTATTTATTTTTCTCCACATCCATATCTATTAAATCTAAGTTCTCTAGGACTTCATTCACCTCTCTTACTTCTTTCTTATTTATTTTTTGGTTTGATTTATCTAGATCTGAAAGAGGAATATTTAGATCTCCCACTAGTATGGCTTTGCTATCTATTTCCTCCTTGAGCTCTGCCAGTTTCTCCTTTATGAATTTGGATGCTATGCCATTTGGTGCATACATATTGAGCACTATTATTTCCTCATTATCTATACTGTCTTTTATCAGGATGTAATTACCTTCCCAGTCTTTTTGAATCATATCTATTTTTACTTTGGCTTTGTCAGAAATCATGATCACCACTCCTGCCTTCTTTTTCTCATTTGAAGCCCAAAAGATTTTGCTCAAGCCCTTTACCTTAAACCTGTGTACGTCCATCTGCCTCATATGTGTTTCTTGTAGACAACATATGGTAGGATTTGGGTTTCTATTCCACTCTGCTATTTGCTTTCATTTTATGGGCTAGTCCATCCCATTAACATTCAGAGTTACAATTATCAGTTGTGTATTCAATGACATTTTGGTATCCTCTCCTAGTTCTACCTCTTCTTCTTACACTATTTCCTTTGAAACCAGTGGTTTGCTTTAAGCCAGTAACCCTTGTCCCCTCCCTTGATTTACTTCACTTTTTCCCCCTCCCTTATTATTTCCCTCTTTTTAATTTTTAAGGCCTAATGAATTCACTCCCCCTTCTTCTCCACTCCCTTTTTTGACCTCCCCATTCCCCTGCTTATCTTGGTTTATCCCTTCTGACTTTCCCAGTACGGTTAGATAGACTTTTATATCCCAATGTATATAGCTACACTTCCGTCTCAGGGTTAATTTCATGGAGAGTAAGGTTTAAAAATTAATGGTCTCTTCCTCTCCTTACAATAGTATTCATCCCTTCCCCTTCCCATGCCCTCTTTGTGTATAATAGAATATCCTCTTTTTATTATTCATTCAAGTTTCTCTTGGTGTCCTCTACTATTCACCCCCCTCTTTCCCACTCACCCCCTTATTATCTTAGACCATTTTGTATTTCAACCTCTCCCTGTGAATAATTCTTCTACTTACTATAATAGTGAATACTATAATAGTGAATAGAGTTCACTACAGAGAATTACACATAACATTTCTCCACATGGGAATACAAATAATTAGATCTTATTGAAGCCCTTTAAGAGGCAAATTAAAAAAAAATAAGTTTTCTTTCTTTCCCCTCTGTTTCTAATTTACCTTTTCATGTTTCTCTTAATTTTTGTGGTTAGATATCATACTTTCCCTTTTGTCCTGGCCTTTTCTGTGCAAATAATTGGAAATCTTCTATCTTGTTGAAAGCCCAAACTTTCCCCTGGAAGTATATAGTTAGTTTTGATGGGTAGGTGATCCTTGGTTGTAGACCCAGTTCTCTTGCCTTTCTGAATATCATATTCCAAGCCTTGCAGTCTTTTAGCATGGAGGATGCCAAATCCTGTGTGATCCTGATTGATTCTCTTTGTTATCTGAATTGTCTCTTTTTGGCTTCTAGTAAAATTTTTTCTTTTATTTGGAAGCTCTTGAATTTGGCTATTATATTCCTGGGGGTTGTCTTTTCAGGGTCTAGTGTAGAGGGTGATCTATGGAGCCTTTCAATGTCTATATTGCCCTCTTGTTATAGAACTCCAGGGCAGTTTTGCTGAATAATTTCTTTTAGTATGGAGTCCAAATTTCTATTAATTTCTGCTTTTTTCAGGAAGACTAATGATTCTCAGATTGTCTCTTCTAGACCTGTTTTCTTGATCTGTCAATTTCTCATTGATATATTTCATGTTTCCTTCTATTTTATCAGTCTTTTGACTTTACTTTGTTCTTGTTGTCTTGAGAGATCATTAGCTTCTAATTGCTCAATTCTTGCCTTTAGAGACTGGTTTTCCTTTTTAATCTGGCCATTTCTGGTTTTTAATTTACTTGCCTCACTTTCCAATTGAGAAATTCTGTCTTTTAAACTGCCAGATTTTGGTTTCCAATTTGCTTACCATTTTGTTTGACTTTTGGGCATCTTTCTCCAATTGGGTGTTTCTATCTTTTAACCCGTTAATTTCCTTTCCAGCTATTTCCCACTTCTATCACCAAATCTCTTCCATCTTTCTCATCATCTCAGATTTGGACTCTTCAAGACCTTGAGACCAGTTTTCATTTTTTTTGGGAATCTTTGTATATGATTATTTGTTTGTTCTCCTCTTCTGTTTGCTCTGTTGTCTGGATTTTCTCTGTCTAAAAGTTGTTGAGTGTTACAGATTTCTTCTTGTTGCTCTTTCTCTTTTGGGGTTCCTGTGCATGACTTGCCATTGTGGGTTGCATGCCCTTTCAGGTTTATCCTCACACCCAGGGTCTGACTGTGCTCTTTAGGCTTCTGAGTTCTGAGGTCTAGTTTTTCTCAGGGTCAAGCCTCCTGGTGGTCCTCTTGCTTGTTCCTCTGTTCGAAGCTTCTTTAAGAGTCTCAGGGCTCCGCTTCCACAGTTGTGCCCACCACTGCATTGGGTCCCCACCCTAGGTCTGAGTCCTTCCCTATGCTCAGGATCCATGTCCTCCCTTGTGTCCTTGCCTGCCCTCAGGGTCTGTGTTCAAAATCTGTGTGTTCTTTAGCCTCTTTGGGTCTTAAGTCTTGCTGCTCTCAGGAGAAGACCCTGGTGACCCCAGGTAGCTGCTAAGGACTTAATGGGTGTCCCAACCTTTCTCTAACTCTTTTGCGCTGGATTTGGCCCTTTGGTTGTATGTGGTGGTCCTGGGTTGCTCAGCTTGGGTTTTAGTGAGAGCTGTTTCACCCCCTTATAGCATGGAAATGCCCCAATCCCACGTAGCTTCAATGCTGTTCCCTGTTGTGGGGTCCCTTCATTCATCTGGATTTGTTTTTATGTTGTCTTGAGGAGTCCTGTATGTGTGGGTTAGGAGAGGTTAAGCCAGCTGCTTCTACTCTGCCACCATCTTAAGCTGGAAGAACAACGTTATAAGTTATTAAGAGTTGAGACACACTAATGAATTTTAGACTTTGTTCTATATACAACCAGAATGTAAAGATATATTTGTTTCATTCATGATGAAAGACTTGACATTGGCGATGTCTTCCCTAGCATATGTCTTACAATATTGAAAATCTCCCACCACAACAGCTTTGTAAGTTCTTGAAGATTTTCTCACACCATAAGGACCATCTGAATCACTGTTATGTCATAGTCTCTGCAAGGGGAGAAAGACAAAATTTTTGTCAGTATTGAATAGAACCAGAACCAACACTGTTGCTCAACAGATATACTTGTTTTATATTTTAAAAATGATAATCAACTAAGTATAATTATTTATAGCTTCTCTTTTACCACAGCTTCCTGCACCTCCTAACAAATAAATAAAGAAAAAAATTAATTGGTATTGTTGTACATGAAGGAGAACAACAGTGAGTTCCACTGATACACATGAAAACAGAGTATCTCCCTAATTTCCCATTGAGTCAAGAAATTTATTGCTAAAATAATGAAAGCTTCTCAAAGGAAGGCAAAAGATAGTAAACATATATAAATTGTTCTAAAGGCTAATAAGAAAACCACATAGCAAAGGAATAGGTCCTGTACCAGACTGATACTTTGATAATCTGTGGCTCTATGTATCTATTACCTCATTGCAGTATATGTAACAGGATAAATACAAATAAATATAATGTAATTTAACCCAGTGATGGTTTGGAATGGAGAACACATGTATATAGAAAGATGAGAGATTTTCATGTACTTTTATATTTTTATATATTTTTAAAAGTTTTTCCAATTACTTGTAAAAACAATTTTAACTTTTTTTTCTTAAATTTTGAGTACTAAATTCTCTCCTTTCCTCCCACAAATTTCCTGTCATTGAGAAGGCAAGTAATTTGATATAATTATACATGTATGATCATACAAAATATTTGCATAAAATTGCATATCTTAAGAGAAAATATAGATTGTAAAATGCTTTAAATTAAAGTAAAAATTACTATACTTCTATCTATATTTAGAATCCATCTATTCTTTTTCTGGAACTGCTTAGGATGTTTCATCCTTTTGTTCTTCTGAATTGACTTGAGTCTTTATATTCCCATGTTATGATTAAAATTTTTTCAAGAATATATCTTGGGGGCAGCTGGGTAGCTCAGTGGATTGAGAGCCAGGCCTAGAGACAGGAGGTCCTAGGTTCAAATCCGGCCTCAGACACTTCCCAGCTGTGTGACCCTGGGCAAGTCACTTGACCCCCATTGCCTACCCTTACCAATCTTCCACCTATAAGTCAATACACAGAAGTTAAGGGTTTAAAATTTAAAAAAAAAGAATATATCTTAATTTTATAATTATTTATCATTTTATAAAAAGTAAACCAGAAAAAGAAAACAGAAAACACATGTGGCCAACTAGAAAGTCCTTCTAGGCACCTCTTCTAGCAGCAGGCTTCACTTAGTCCAGAGCCCGACCATGTGCCTCCTCAGTACATGATTCTAATAGGAGAATGAATTGTAATTTTTGCTACATTGTCTTAACCTACAAATAAACAATTATTATTTGTCCAATCATCAAGATCTGATTTTATATGTCTGAAAAAGTATTTCATAATTGTGTTATTACAGTTCTTGAGTTCTTCAGAAATAGATTCCAATGTGTTTTTTTTCTTAATTGTCTAGAATTATTTTAACTGCAATTTCTCTTTCTATTTCTAATGGTTGGACTATTTATGTGGGTTTATATTATATCCTACAGTTTTTCTAAAGTTGTTAATTATTTCAACTAGTTTTTTAGTTGATTTTCTAGTATTTCTCCAAGAATATCATTGTAACATTTAAAAAGGGTTAGTTTTGTTTCTTTGTTGTTGATTCTAATTCCTGCAATTTCTTTTTTTCTTCCCTTATTGCTATACCTACCATGATATCAAAGAATATTGATGATAATGACCATACTTGCTTCAACCCTGAACTGATTGGAAAGACTTTTATCTTGTCCCCATTATAGATAATATTTGCTGATGATTTTAAAGGGATACTACTCATCATTTTAAGGAAAGCTGCATGTATTCCAATGTTCTTTAGTGTCTTAATAACAACGAATTTTTCATTTTGTCAAAAGTTTTTTTCTGCATCTATTGAGATAATAATTTTTGTGTTTTTTTCTCATTGCTATGACCATACTAGCATTACTAGCATAAATTCTATCTGTATGTGTGTGATCTTTATGTTATAAGTTGATATTGTGATATGTTGCTGTAATCTCATTGTTAGTATTTTCTTTAAAATTTTTGCATTGATATTCACCAAGGAAATTGGTCAAAAGCTTTCTCTGTGTGTCTTTGCTTTTTCTGGTTTAGCTATCAGTATCATATTTGTGTTGGAAAAGGAATTTGGATGATTTCTTTTCTTTGGCTAATTTCCTTTCTAGTTTATATTGGTATTAATTATTCTTTAAATGTTTGGTAAAATACACTTGGGAATCATTCTCTAAACTCTAAAGGGTTTATTTCCCTTTAGAGAAATAGATGATTTATTCATTTTCTTTATTGAAGGTGGAGTTATTTAAATAGCCTACTTTCTGTTCTATTTATCTAGGAAATTTTATTTTTGTATATAATCATCCTTTGAAATTTAATTGTCAGATTTATTGTCTTATAATTGCTTAAAGTAGCTCCTAATAATTGCTTTAATTTCTTCTTCATTAGTGTTGAACTTACTCTACTTCATTTTTAAGACTGATAATTTGGTTTTCTTCTTTCTTTTTTAAAATCAAATTAACCAATGATTTATATATTATTTTTTCATAAAAGCATCACCTATTTTTATTGGTTTATTAGTTTTTTTAATAATTTCAATTTTATTAATCTCTTTTTTATTTTCTAGATTTCCAGTTTGGTGTTTAGTTTTTAATTTGTTCTTTTTTTTTAAGTTTTTTTTTCTTTAGCATTTAGTGATACAAAATTTCCCCAAAGCACTGCTTCATATCCTAGAAATTTTGGTATTTTATCTTAGTGTTATTATTATCAAATAAAATTATTGATTGTTTCTACAATTTGTTTTTCATCCCACTCATTCTTTAGGAGTATATTATTTAGTTTCCAATTAATTTTTTATCTATTTTTCCTCTGGTCTTTTTTGAATTAAATGTTTTGTTGCATTATATTCGGAAAAAGATGTGTTTAATATTTCTACTTTTCTGCATTTGGTTGTGATATTTTTATGCCCTAATAACATGTTGGTGAACTTATGGTACACATGCCAGGGGGTGCTATTTCCTTACCCCTTTTCATATATACCTGAAGTCACTTATCTCATCACTTACCCCTCTCCCCAGTAGCCCAATGAGAGAGCTTCCTCCCTTCCTTATCTGAGGTAAGGTGGGAGGCTCAAATGTGGCATGAGAGTTGTTGTTTGGGCACTCAGTCACTAATAGGTTCAATATTGCTATCCTAATACATGGTCGATTTTTTGTAGGTGCCATCAACTTCTGACAGAGAAGAAAAGATATATTCCTTTCTCTTCCCATTCAATTTTCTCCACAGATCTATCATATATAACTTTTCTAAAAGTCTAGCCACCTCCTTATCTTCCTTCTTGTTTATTTTTTAATAGATTTTTCTCAATCTGCCAGGGAAAAGTTGAGCTTCTCCAATAGTATAGTTCTACCATTTATTTTCTTCTGAAACTCACTTAAGTTCTCCTTTAAGAATTTGTATTCTATGTCATTTTTGCACATATTTTTAATATTGACATTATTTCATTTTTTGTGTTAGCATTTAGCAAAATGTTTTATCTTTATTAATTATAATTTTTTTGCTTTTGCTTTGTCTTAGATCATAACTGCTACCCCCCACCTTTTTTTTTTACTTCAGTTGAAGTATAATAAATTTTGCTTTTGCCTCTTAGCTATATTCTGTGTCTCTCTACTTCAAAAATGTTTCACGTAAACAACATATTGTAGGATTCTGTTTTTTAATCCACTCTCCTATCCACTTCCATTTTTGGATGAATTCATCCCATTTCCATTCCCAGTTATGATTAGTATTTTTGCATTTCCCTTCATCCTGTTTTCCCCTATGTATCCTTCTCTCTCTTTCTATCTCTGTCACTCTCTCCCTTTTCCCTCCTTTTAAGTGTCTTGCTTCTAACCACTGCCTCCTGGATTTTACCCTTCCTTCCATCAATGCCCCTCATTCCTATAACTCCATCCCTTCCTGTTTCCCCTAGGATAAAACACATTTGAAACTGAATGTATGTATTCTTCCCTAATTGAGCCAATTCTGATTCAATCATTTGTGTTGCTTACTATTACCACCATAATAATTCCCTCCCCCTCCTCTCCACTATAAAAGCACTATTGGGCAACTTGTATGAAATAATTGATCCCTTTATACCTCTCCTTCCTCTCTTTGCCCAGTGCATCCCTCTTTCTCACTCTTTGATTTTTTTAATATCATCCCTTCATAGTCAACTTATACCTACCTCTTCTAGCTATCTATGCTTTCTTTTAACTGCCTTAATACTGGTGAAGTTCTGAAAGATTACAATTATCATTTTACTTTGTAGAAATGTAAACAGTAATCTTATTGGCTCCCTAATGCTTTCTCTCTTCTGATTACCTTTTAATTCTTCTCTATAATTTTGTTTTTGAAAATTATTTTTTCTATTCAAATTTTACCTTTTTATTCAGAATGCTTGAAAGTCCTTTACTTAATTGTTCTTTTTTTTTCACCTGAAGGATTACATTTAGTTTTTCTGGTTAGTTGATTTTGGGTTATAATCCTAGCTACATTGCCTTCTGGAATATCATATCCCATGCCCTTTGATCCTTTGATTTATAAGCTACAAAATCCTAATGTGCCTCCATAACATTTGAATTGTTTCTTTCTTTCTGATTTCAGTGTTTTCTCCTTGGCTTAGAAGCTCTGGAATTTGATTATAATATTCATAGGAATTTTCATTTTGGAATCGCTTTTAGGAAGTAATTGGTAGATTCTTTCAATTTCTATTTTAACTTCTGATTTTAGAATGTCAGGGTAGATCTCCATGATAATTTCTTGAAGTATGAGGTCTAAGCTCCTTTTTGATCATGGTTTCAAGGTGTTCCAAAAATTCTTAAATTATCTATAATTAATCTTTCTTACAATTCAGTTGTTTATTTTTCCAATTATATATTTCAAATGTTCTATTAATTGTTTTACTTTTAAAATTGTTTCTTGGTATTTGTGGAATCATTAGCTTCCAGGTTTCTGATTCTATTTTTAAAATAAGTTATTTTTTATTGTGTGCTTTTTATCTTCTTTTCCATCTGGCTAATTTTTCTTTTTAAGGAATTGTTTTCTTCAGGGAATTTAGAACTTTGTATTTCCCTTTTTATGCTTCTTTTACCAAGCTTTTAAATCTTTTTAATGCTTCTCTTACAAAACTCTTACTTATTTTCATAATTTCTCTCTACTTCTTTTATTTGATGTCTTTTATTTTAATATTTTATTTTACCCACTACATGTAAAAACAGTTTTTTTTAAAACTTGAGCGAAAGTCTCTCAATTACCATCCTCCCTCCTTTCCCTGTGATGGCAAGCAATATGATAGAGATTTTATATATTCAATGATGTGTAATTTGATTTTTAAATTCTTTTTGAACTCTTATAAAAATCATTTTTTGAGCCTCTCTTATTTGCATTTTTCTCTGTGGTTTTGCCTATAGGTGTTTTGACATTGTTGTCCACTCATTAATTTTTTGTTTTGATCTTCCCCTTCACTATATTAACTTTCTATAATCAGGTCCTTTAATTTTGGGGTGGGGTATAATTTTTTAGCTTACATATTGGTGTTAACTTTATATTAAACTTGAACTCCACACATATGGTACATAGGGGCACTGTCCCAAGCTTTATTTTTGTTTCGTGTGTCTGTTGTTGTTCTATTCAGAGCTAATTGTAGGGTTTTGTGTTCTTCCAAGGTTATATGATGTAAGGAGAGGTGTGCCCACTGCTTTCCTGGCCTGTGTTTTGGTATTTCACCATGCTCGTGTTAGTACTTCTCCTTACCCCGGATTGCCACGTGGTCCAGTCATCCTTTACAGGCAGTACAACAGAGTCTTGCACCTAATTTCAACAAAGTATGCCTGCACTGTCCTTTTGTCCAATTTTTGGGCTCCCTAATCATATGTAAGCTAAGAACTCTGAAATTTCTTGATGTCGATTCAGTGTACATGGATTATAGTGGGATTTGGGCCATTGGGACAGACTTGCTGGTGCTTAGTCTGCTGCTGACTTACCAGGGTGCTCCCTGCACTGGACTGTTCACCACTCTTACTCCAGTGAGATAGACTTTTCTTATCTACCTTCTAAGTTGTCTTGGGCAGGAAATTTTTTTATCCTGACCTTTTTTGATTCTGTTGCTCTATAATTCATTTTTAGGTATAATTTTAATAGTGTTTGGAAGAGATTTTGAAGAACTTAAGAGAGTTCTTATCTTTACTCTGCCACCTTGGATCTCCTTCCCAAGCATGAACTTTCATGTATAAGGGGGTAGAAGTGGGTGCCTCTACCCACTGGTGGGCATTTATCTTTCCTATTGATTGCTATTAAAATTAATTTCCAGGGGGCTAAGTAATATTTTTTCTGGAAAGGGGGTGGTAGGCCAAAAAAGTTTGGGAACCACTAGGATAGAGGCATGATTGGCACCTTGAAGGATTATGATTATGAGAGATGAGGGAGGAAGGATAGAGAAAGCCTCTGCAAGTACACAGGAGATAAATTATTACATGTGAGGAACAAAAAGAAGGTAAATTTGGCTGGATTAATAGTATGGAAGGGAAGAAGAATAATGTACATGTTTTGAAAGTGAGTTAGAGTCATTTTAGTAAGTTAATTTTAACAAGTAAACAGAAGAGACTATATTTGGTCCTGGAGGTAATATAGAGCCATTGGAATTTACAGGTTATGAGAATTCCATGGTCAAATCTGCACTTAAGGAAAATCACCTTTTTATCTCTTTTGAGGATGGATTAGCATAAACAAGCTATTGAGGCAGGGAGACCAAAGTTTAATTTGCCAGTGGGAAAGGATTCATGATTAGTCCTTCTTCTCGTTCTACTTTCTGCACAGTGCCATTGTCAATCTCTTTCATAGTACATGAATACCCATCCTTTCTGTTGAATGGATGTCTCACTATAACCTGCCCTCTCACTATTCATCCTTCTATAAATTCCCAGAGAAGGATTAATAATACCTGACTCCAATTAAACTAATTTAAGTTCTAGAGAGTCACCCTTTTCTGGGGAGAATATATTCCTACTCACAATTTTAGCTTTCCCCTCTACTGGTATTTCTATTTACACAGATCTCTCACTATGACAAAATAGTCCAAACTTAAAGTTACAGTTTCTAAGAAATAAGGCAAATGAACAAGGCCATTATAGGGTCTCAGATGTTAAAAATTTTTATGATAATATCATATTACATTCTATATATAAAAGTGGGTGACACTCATACCAATATACTTATTATGGATGGAGTAGATTTTTCATGTGCTGACAGAAATCAAGCTGGGAAACATGAATGGAGGAAAATTCTCATGCTGTGGGTGAAAAAGCTCCAAAACAGCTTTGGACTACAACCTTTAATAATATTTTTCCATTCATAAACAATTGAACCATATGAATCTACTTTTCTGCTTAGAATTCTTTCTTATCCTTACCATTCCCCATGTAGACAAATGTTTTCCCCTTCTTTTCTTGAAATTATGGATCACTGACAGCTCTTTTATCTCACAATCACATTTAAAACTAATATAAAAGTGAAACTATTGAAATGACTAGCCTTTAGGCCATACAACATTCTCTCTCTGTGTCTTTTTCTCTGTCTCTCTCTGTCTCTCCCTCCCTACTCCCTCTCTCCTCTCTCTCTGTCTCTTTATCTTTCTCTCTCTCTGTGAGTCTGTCTCTCACACTCCCTCCTTCTCTTTCTGTGTGTGCATGTGCATGTATGTGTTTATGTCTCTTGACTGTCTCTGTCCCTCTGCCTCTCTCCCTCTGTTCTCTGCCTATCTCTGTCTCTGTCTGTCTATCTCTCTCTCTGTCTCCTTCCGCACTTCTCTCCCTCACTTTCTGTCCCTTTCCCTTTTTTCTCCATTCTGTCAATCTGTCTCTGTTTCTCTTCCTGTCTCTGTCTATTTCTGTCTGTCTCTGTCTTTTTTTTCTCACTTTCTCTCTCCTGCTCTGTCTTTGACTCTTTCTATATCTTTCTGTCCTTGTCCTTGTCACTGTCTCTCAGTCTTTCTGGAATACAGACATTTGCAATGCTGTCTTATTCTCATGAGGCTGCATCATTCTCCAATTTAGATCCCAGTATTGTCTCCTATACAATGAAAAAGCTTCAAAACCTGTCTTTATTCTTTTTATTTTATAATATCAAAAAAGAGTGAGCAAGGAGTGCATTTCTGAGAGGAGTATCTCTTCCAATAAAATAATAGCAATAATAGACAATAGCTGACTATGAAGAGTTTACTCAAGTCAAATTTTTCTTCAGCCAATAAGGAATCCCTTAAATGAAGCTTATTGTCTGTTGATTGCTCGGCTTCTTTTGCATGTTTTTAATGGATGGCTTTTTCAAATTCCTTTTAGGTGTTTTTTTTTCTTTCTCATTCTTGATTTCTCAATCTAACTTTTGTTAACTTTTTCCCTATTTTTTCAATGGCACAAACCAGTGCCTTCTCTTTAATAAAAGAGGTAAAAATTCACCAAGTATCCCCTATGAAGTCAACAACCATTTAATAATCTCTTCTTCTTGAAGCAGTTATATAATTTTCCACTGTTTCGTGTAAACCAGGCTAGAAGTTACAATACCCTGCAGCCTCAGCCGTTTATCAGTTGTCAAAATGATAATTTTCCATAGTCTGTCTTTGAAAACTGTTTCTTCACACTTACGTTTTATAACATTTTAATAAATAAAAATTCTTTTCTGCCATTTAAATCATCAAACTGCTCATAAACAAAAGATCTATCAAACTATGGCCTTTTAAGTCGATTTTAGCGTTTATATTTGCACGACAATTCCTTCTCTAAAACAACCTGATATTTAAAAAAACTATGCCTTTGGGAATGTTTGAAGTTTTTATTAAGTAAAAGTTCCATTTCTGTTCCAGGTTAAGATGGAGGCAGAGTAAGAAGCAGCTCTTAACCTCTCCTGACCGAAACACACACAAAACTCCTCAAGGGGACATAAAAACAAGTCCAGACGAAAGGAGGAACCCCACAACAGGGCACAGAGTGGAAGGTACGTGGAATCAGGGCATTTCCATGCTATAAAGGGGTGAAACAGCTCTCACTAAATCGCGGGCTGAGCAACCACCCCACCCCCAAACCCTCCACACACACAACCTATAGCGCCGAAGCCAGCTAAAAATAAATAGAGCAAGTTTGGGGCACCCATCGAGTCATTGGCAGCTCCGGGGCAAGATTTAGGACCCCAAAAAGCTAAAGAAAACACACAAAATCTGAGCACGGGAGCAAGGTGCAGAGCACAGACTCAGAGTGCAGGCGCAGGAGGAGGCTTGGGTTGAGGCAGACACAGCCACAAGCTAAAGCTCTGAAACCCTAAGTGGGGAACCAGTGCAGACGGGTATACGACTGTGGAAGCAGCACCCTGAGACTTGTAAAGAAACCTCCAGCAGAGGATCAAGCAAGGGGGTCCACCAGGGGGCTTGACCTTGGAAAAAACCAGAACTCAGACCTCAGGAGCCAAAAGACCGCGGACAGACCCTGAGCACGAGGATAAACATAAGAAGCTGCTGGGCTAACAATGGCTACCCAGTCTCAGGAAGTTCAGAAGAGAAAGATTAACAACAAGAAAAAGAAGTCTTTAACACTCGACACCTTTTACATAGAGAAAATCCAGACAACCGAGCAAACAGAGGAGGAGAACAAACAAGCATCCGAACCCTCCTCAAATAAGGAAAACTCCTCACAAGCTATGGAAGAGTTTAAAACTGAGATTTTGAGGAAAATAGAAGAGATCTGGCAAGAAAATAACACTTTAAAAGGTAGAAACTTGCAATTGGAAAATGAGGCTCAGAAACCAAATGAACTGATAAGCAAATTGAACACCAGAAATGACCAGATTGAAAAGGAAAACCAGAAGATTATAACCAAAAACCAGAAGATTATAGCCAAAAACCAGAAGATTATAGCCAAAAACCAAAAGATCATAGCCGAAAACCCGAAAGATTATAGCCGAAAACCAATCCCTAAAGGCTAGAATTGAGCAATTAGAAGCTAATGATCTCTCAAGACAACAAGAACAAATAAAACAAAGTCAAAAGACTGAAAAAATAGAAGGAAACATGAAATATCTCAATGAGAGAGTGACAGACCAAGGAAACCTGTCTAGAAGAGACAATTTGAGAATAATTGGTCTTCCAGAAAAACCAGAAATTAATAGAAACCTGGAATCCTTACTAACAGAAATAATCCAGCAAAATTTCCCTGAAGTCCTACAACAAGAGGGCAATATAGACATTGAAAGGATTCATAGAACACCTGCGATATTAGATCCAGATAAGAAAATGCCCAGAAATATAATTGCCAAATTCAAGAGTTTCCAAGCAAAAGAAAAAATATTACAAGAAGCCAGAAAGAAACAATTCAAATATCAAGGAGCACCAATCAGGATGACACAGGATGTGGCAGCCTCCACGCTAAAAGACCATAAGGCTTGGAATACAATATTCAGAAAGGAAAGAGAGCTGGGCCTGCAACCACGGATCAACTACCCATCAAAACTGACTATATATTTCCAGGGGAAAGTATGGGCATTCAACAAAATTTTAGAATTCCAGGTATTTGCACGGAAAAGACCAGGGCTAAATGGAAAGTTTGATATCAAACCACAAAAATCGAGAGAAACATGGAAAGGTAAATAAGATACAGAGGGGAAAGAAAGAAGACTTATAATTTTTAAATTTGCCTTTTTAAGGGCCTCAGTGAGATCTAATTATCTGTATTCCTATGTAGAGAAATGTTATGTATAATTCTCTGTAGTGAACTCTATTCACTATTATAGTATTCACTATTATAGTAATCAGAAGAATAATTCACAGGGTGAGGGTGGAATACTAAATAATCAAAGATGACATGGGGGATGGGAAAGAAGGGGTGAATATCAGGGGACACCAAGAAAAACTTGAGTGAATAAGAAAAATAGTATATTCTATTACACACAAAGAGGGCAGGGGAAGGAGAGGGGACAAATACTATTATAAGAAGGAGAGGAAGAGAGCATTAAGAGGTAATAATCAAACCTTACTCTCAGTGTTATCACCCCGGAGAGGGAAGAGTAGCTATACTATCCATTGGGACATAAAACTCTTATCTAACCCTTCTGAGAAAGTCAGAAGGGATAAACCAAGGGGAGCAGGGGAGTGGGGAGGTCAAAAAAAGGGAGGGGAGAAAAATGGGGAGGGAATTCATAAGGCCTTTAAAAACAAAAAGGGGGAAAAATAAGGGAGGGGGTAGAAAGGGAAGTTAATCAAGGGAGGGGATAAGGGATAGCGGCTCAATAGCAAACCACTGGTTTAAAAGGAAATAGTATAAGAAAAAGGGGGTAGGAATAGGGGAGGATACGAAAATGTCAGCAAATGCACAACTGATGATTATAACTCTGAATGTGAATGGGATGAACTCGCTCATAAAACGGAAGCAAATAGCAGAGTGGATTAGAAACCAAATTCCTACCATATGTTGTCTACAAGAAACACATATGAGGCGGGTAGACATACACAAGTTTAAGGTTCAGGGATTGAGCAAAATCTTTTGGGCGTCAAATGAGAAAAAGAAGGCAGGAGTGGCTATTATGATTCCTGACAAAGTCAAAGTAAAAACAGATATGATTTAAAAAGACAGGGAAGGTCATTACATCCTGATTAAAGGCAGTATAGACAATGAGGAAATAAAACTGCTCAATATGTATGCACCAAGTGGCATAGCATCCAAATTCATAAAAGAGAAACTGGCAGAGCTCAAGAAGGAAATAGATAGTAAAACCATACTAGTGGGAGATCTAAATATTCCTCTTTCAGATCTAGATAAATCAAACCAAAAAATAAATAAGAAAGAGGTAAGAGAGGTGAATGAAGTCCTAGAAAAATTAGATTTAATTGATATGTCTAGAAAAAAAAAGGGACAAAAAGGAATACACCTTCTTTTCAGCTGTACATGGCACATTCACAAAGATTTATAGGGCATAAAATCATTGCAAACAAATGCAAAAGAGCAGAAATAATAAATGTAACCTCATCAGATCATAATGCAATAAAAATAATAATTAGTAAGGGCACCTGGACAGGAAAATCAAAAACTAATTGGAAATTAAATAATATGATTCTCCAAAACCAATTTGTCAAAGAAGGAATCATAGAAACAATCAACAATTTTATTGAAGAAAATGACAATAATGAGACATCCTACCAAACTCTGTGGGATGCGGCCAAGGCAGTACTCAGGGGGAAATTTATATCCTTGAGTGCATATATTAACAAATTAAGGAGGGCAGAGATCAATGAATTGGGCATGCAACTCAAAAAATTAGAAAGCGAGCAAATTAAAAA
>NC_058133.1:285477430-285499093 GCF_016433145.1 Gracilinanus agilis
CCTTCCTGTGAAATTAACTAAAGCCTGTAGTTAATTTCTATCAGTCTATTTCCCTTGAGTTTGTCTTTAGTCTAAGTCCTAGTCTATAAGCCCAGCTGCTCTTTGCCTGTTTAGATTAATTCATCCTCCCCTGGAGATCTTTGTTACCTTCAGTGTTATACTCCCTGACTTCAGCCTCATATTATATCCTGAATTTCACCATTACATCCTACCTGCAACTCATATTATCTACCTAGCAAGTCCCTGACAACATTCCTTCCAAATCCCCTTTAACCTAACACCTTTTCCAAATTCTCCCATAACACTCACTGTCAATGAAAACCATTCCACAGAAATGGAAAGTACCTAGTATCATTCGATACATTTATTTGACTTCATACAGCTGTCCTATTGCCATCATGGCATCAAGATTACCAGGCTTCAAGTCAGGAAGACTCATCTTTCTAAGTTCAAATCTCCAATACTTACTAGCTGTGTAACCCTGGAAAATTCACTTAATCCTCTTTGCTTCCTTTTCCTTATCCATAAAATGAGCTAGAGAAGAAAACAGGAAACCACTCAAGTATCTCTGCCAAGATAACTCCAAATGGGGTCACAGAGTCAGGCACAAATGAGCAATGCAATTATCAATTTCAATTCCAGCAGAAGCACGATTAAGCATCTTTCCCAATACCTGGCACAATAGAGACACATATTTTTTGGAAGTTGTCAGTTCAAAAATTTGCTTTGCTATCTATGTGGTTTGTCATTTTGTTTTTCATTCCCACGCCATGTGATTTGAATGGGAGAGTAAATTCTTGTTAATTGGGGAGGGGGGGAATATATATATATATATATATATATATATATATATATATATGTACATAATATGTATATATGTATACAATTTAACCCACTGACATTCAGAATTATTTTACAAAAATGAAAAGTGCCTTAAAGTCATTATCTTATTTGAACACTACAAACCTGAGTGGTAAAAAAAAAATATGGGTAGTATTGTTTGGATTTTACAGATGAAGAAAATCAAGTCTCTGAGAGGTTAAACAAAATGTTGATTGCCATACAGGTTGCTTTTAGAGGCAGAATTTGAACTCACATACCATGAGGTCATGGCACAAAGTTAAGACTAGGTACATCATTATCAGGTCTAGATTTAAGAAGTTGATATTTAAGTACATATAGATATAAATCCCAGGAAATGACTTTTTTGGGTTGGGTTTTTTTAGACAGTAGAGGTGGTAGTTGAGGAGAAGAGCATGATTCTAATCCTAGCTTTGGGATTTCCACATCAAGAAATAAAATTAGAGCAAAAAGATTCTAGAAGAAATTATTTACCTAGAAGTCTTGTCAAGTTGAATTTACAATAACTAGAAGACAAAAGCTTAATACAAAATAATTCTCAATAAGGATAGAGCATGGTATATTAAAATAAACACTAAATTAGGAATCCTGGGTTTTAATTTAAACTCTATTCCTAATTAGTTGTTTGACTATTAGCAAGACATTTAACCTATATGAATTTCCTCATGAATGCAACTCAATTTTAATCATGGGAACTTTGGACATTGCCAAGGTGATTAAGAACCTGCATTTAGATGTTTACATGCTAAGGCAGAAATTTCCCAATATTGTTCTCCTTTGGGGCAAGTGCAGGAAGCATACCCCAAACAAATGCATTCATAAAATTAAAGAATTAGGAGTGATAAGAGACTTTTAACCTTGATTTCTACTTTTTCATTATTTTAATTTCAATGTAATTGGTTTCCTTTTTCTTTTATGTATTTAAAACATTATTCTAAAAAGCAGGAGTTCATAGGCTTCATTGGATTGCAAAGTGGACCATTAAGTAAGAAAATATTAAGAGCCCCTGAACTAGATAAGCTTTAAGATATAACTTTATGAATATCTCAGTTATTTAGTCAATAAGCATTTATTAAAAGCCCATTGTAGGTCAGACCCAGTACTAGGTGTTGGGCATAATAAGGCAAAAATCTAATAGTCTTTGTCTTCAGTATAGTCCATTTTCATACTCCAGAGGAATTTCCATTGGCTACCCCCATGACTAAAAAACTCTCCCTTCCCACATATTGCTCTAGTTTCCTTGGCTTTATTCAAGTCCTTAAAATCCTATTTTTTATAGAGAGATCTTCCTGTTACCTTTTAATTCTAGGGCCCTTTCCCTGAGTTAATACTTTCCATTTTGAACTTTTTACAGAATGTTTGTTCATGATTATTTGTGTGTTGCTTCTCCCATTAAATTGGAATATCCTTGAGTACAGAGACTATCTTCTGACTCTCTTGTCATCATCTGCTCTTTACACAGGGCCTAGCTTAATAAATGTTAATTGAATGATTAATTGACAGTCTTTCAATGACAATAATATATGCATATGTATCTACAAAATCAAATTTTGCAAATATGTTATATATGAAATGAATATCATGTAAAGGTAGAATGTAGTGAAGAGGGAATAAGCATTGGGGGAATAAGAAAAAGTTTTGTTACAAGATTGTATTTGAGCTGAACTATGAAGAAAACCAAGGGTCTAAGGGTCTAGCAGGTTGCCAAATTTTATTTTGGGGAGCAGAGCCAAGATGATGGAATAAGGTAGAACAGCTCAAGGTCACTATCAAAATCCTCTCCAATCAATACTAAAATATCTCCACAAAACAAATACAGGAGTAAAAGAACCAACAATGAGGCAGAAAGAAACAACTTTCAAGAAAAGAAAGACTTAAAAGATAAGCAGAGAACATCTGGGACACTGGGATGAGAGGACAGCATAGGAAGGAGTGAATAGCAAGCCAAGAGCAATCCACACCCTCTCCCACCCCACATCTGCTGTCCCAAGTTTAGAATCTAATCTCAAGTCTATATTTAGACCCTGATACCCTGCCTGGGCAAACAGAGGTTTTAGCCAACCACACACCTTGAGGTTTCAAACCTGTGTTAAAGTTCAGAACTGCAGGCCAGAGCAGTTTGTGCTGAGGTGGGCTGATCTGCATAGGTTTAGAGGAAGACAGGAGTCCCAGTCTGAGCCTGTGGTAAAGACATAGGCCCCAATTTTCAGCAGTTTGTTGACCCAAGGGAGGGTCTGGATCTTTTTGCCAGGGACTCAGGGTAAAGCTCCAGGACAGGGCAATTAATTGTGACTCCGTTAGGATCAAGTGCACAGTGAGACCAAAAATTTGTGCCTAAGGCTGGGTCTTGAATTTTATTAGATCCTGACCATATCAAGTTCAAAGTGAGATCAAAAGCTTATGCCCAAGCCTTAGGCAAGTCTTTAAGCTATCAGCATCTCAAGGGTTAATTGAATCAGCAGTGGGAAGAGGCCCTTAGTGCTCCCAGCCCTCAAGCCATGAAGCCACCTTGGAAGAGCTAAAATTGGCAGAAACCCCCCAAAATACGCTAAGGCCAAGATCAAAGGAGGATTAAAGTTTAAGAATGTACCTCAACTTCCCAGAAAATAGAGCCTACCTATAATTAGATAGGAAACATTAGCAAACAGCAAAAAAAAAAAAAAAAAAAAGGCACCCAACCAAAGAATTTTTATGGAGACAGAGCAAAGGGACACAGAAGAGGACAGTGAAAACAAAGGAAATACATGCAAAGTGCAAAAGAAAAATATGGATTGGACACAAATTCTGGAAGAACTCAAAAAAGACTGAGGGTCTATAGCAACAAAGTCGAGAGGGAAGAGATCAATGAATTGGGTTTGCAACTTTAAAAAATTAGAAAAAGAACAAAATAAAAATCTTCAGATAAAAGCTAAAGTGGAAATCTTAAAAATTAAAAGAGAAATTAATAAAATTAAAAGTAAATGAACTATTGAACTAATAACTAAGACTAGGAGCTGGTACTTTGGGAAAAAACCAAATAAAACAGATATAGTACTGGTAAATCTAATAAAAAAGAAAGTAGAGAATCAAATTAACAGTATCAAAAATGAAAAGGGTAATCTCCCCTCTAATGAAGAGGAAACTAAGACAATTATTAAAAATTACTTTGCCCAATTATATATCTATAAATGATATCTTCTGAAAACCAAGAGCTATCTTTTGATCTTTTTGTTGTAATTGTATTTGACTGCACTTTTCAATCCTTAAAGAGCTATATGAAATGTATTTAATATATATATATATATATATATATATATATATATATATATAACAATGGTTTTTTCTGACAGAAGATGGTATTTCTTTCTTCCACAAATATTTAAATTATTATGCTTCCTTTCTCCTCAAGTTTCCAAATAATATAAGCTCAAGGTCTGTTTCATTAAAAAAAATCATATCCCGGGGCAGCTGGGTAGCTCAGTGGAGTGAGAGTCAGGCCTAGAGACAGGAGGTCCTAGGTTCAAACCCTGCCTCAGCCACTTCCCAGCTGTGTGACCCTGGGCAAGTCACTTGACCCCCATTGCCCACCCTTACCAATCTTCCACCTATGAGACAATACACCGAAGTACAAGGGTTTAAAAAAAAATCATATCCCATTCTTGTAAAACTTTACCTTGTAGTACAAATTGAATAAGATATATTTATATCTCTAAGATCTCTTCTATTTATTCTGTATAATTTCTATAAACACAATTTGATTCAACATTTAATGCATTAAGTACTTACAACTAATTTCCCCTTATGTTGAGAATTGTAGTAATTTACTTGAGAGTCTTTCATATGACAGGAAAAATAGAAGTAGGGGAAGATTGATTGGCATAGTTAACATATAACTATGCCTATAGACATACATATGTGCATATATTTTATATCTATATCATATACCTATTATGCACAAGTTTATGGTATATGACTTAGAATTGGTATTTATAATAGTCATTGACAGTATTGCTAATGATGGCTATATATATGTATATACATATACATATACATATATATATAAAAGGAATTATTTCAATAAAATATTTTCACAGCCAATTTTTTCATTTGACACCCTCTCAGTGTAAAAATGATGGCAGTGATTAGGAGGAGGATGAAAGTAGTGTGGTATGATATGACATGCTATAATATGATATGATATGATATGATATGATATGATATGGCTTAACCAAAAATGTATTAAAATAGCTTTGTCACCTCATAGAAACTTTCTATGGTGAATATCAAAATATTGTTTAGATCAGACAAATAAAATGTTGGATATGGTGTGCATGAAAAAAACATGAGCTGAAGACTTTGAGCTTAAATATAGATATAAAATCAGACCATTAAATGAATGTTGTATTTAAATTAAATTGATTCCTAGGCAAAACAAATTGAACACAAAATTACAAGAAAGAAACTGTTATGTAGGTTATTATTATTTTTTAAACCTTTACCTTCCATCTTGAAGTCAATACTATGTATTGGCTCCAAGGCAGAAGAATGGTAAAGGTAGGCAATGGGGGTCAAGTGACTTGCCCAGGGTCACACAGCTGGGAAGTGTCTGAGGTCAGATTTGAACCTAGGACCTCCTGTCTCTAGCTCTCAATCCACTGAGCATACCCTGTTATGTAGGTTATAAGATTTATTGACATTCTTAAGTCAGATATCCTGAAGACATGTAAGAACTTGATTAGAAGAATTATTACATATGCAATATCAATTCTCATTTTGGAAATTTGAAAGGGACAATGATAGATTTAAATAGTATCCTAATAAAAACCAAGATAATAGTAATGAAATAAAGGTCCAATTCATCAAAGAAACTAGTTTGTTTTGTGTGTATATGTGTGTGTGCATGTGTCTTCTTTCTTTTTTTTTATTATTATCAGTTGAGTTTCAGATGCTCTTAAGAAATCCTAAGACATTTTTAGCAAACAGAAAGCCTAAACTCATGATGAGTGAAGTGAGCACAGCTAAAACAATTTACCAAAAAACAATATAAAAGAAAATAAAACAATTCTGTAAGACTTAGAAATCTTTAATGCAATGATTAAGGATGAATCTAAAGGATTAAAGATAAAATCACTCATATAAAAATATAAAAATATCACCACTCACTTTTTTCCAGAAAGGTTAATGGACTTATTGCTAATGAAATGTAATTTTAAGACATGACCAATGTTGTACTGTTTTCTTATAATATATATGTGTATATATATATATATACATATATATATGTTTGTTATGAAATTATTTTTTAATTATTCTTTAATGGACAGCAGTAGAAGTGAGAAAGACATAGGTTTCCTAGGCTGATAAAGAATGAATACACAAATGAATGATTTTTTTAAAGAAATGCTTAGTAGACAGTTGTAGACTTAGGACTAGTACTTAGAAGAGAGGTCATGGCTGAAGGCATACATTTTTGAAGTGGCTCAATCAAAATTTATTGCTTTTCACTAAAAGCCTTTGAACTCATTCTCAAAGTGGTAAACGAAGTTAATTGAATGAAAACTGAAATATAGCTCTCAGTTGAGAGAAAGTTGAGAACTGAAACTTGAGGAATTCAGAAGAGTGATATTGGGAGGTGAGTGGAAATAACATTTTATTAGGTGAAAAATTCATGGATGAGGAGTAATCGAAATGGGTTAGTGCATGTAAATTTCACATGAGAATTTTTAAAAAGAGAATGAGAAAGCAAATAGGACCACCAGAGAAAACAGACAACAGGGTCAGATGAAGGATTGTGAAAAACAAGTGATACTTGAGAGGATTTGAATAAAACAGAAGTTAATGGAAATAGAGGAATTATAAGTGATGTCAAAAGAGAAGACAAAAATGAGGCAGTGCCTGATAGGGTCCCCTTAGATTAAGAATAATCCAGGGAGAAAGGAATCACGAATAATTCTCATAGAAACTCCTCTGTGTTCTGCTGAAATCCATAACAAGGCTGTTTATATAAGCTAGGAGGCTAAACAGGAATGAACTCTGGCCCCTGTAATTGCTTAGGTTTGTAGAGGAGCCCTAGACATATTTTGGGTAAAGCCTTTTCATAAACAATATTCTGCGGGAAAGAAATATCTCCTAAATATGATGTAATTCTTAGCACTCTACTCTCCATAAAGATATTTCTCTTATATGTAATAAACGGAGCTGTGTGAAACTGCCCGGCCTGGCCCCACCTTACTGATTCATTCACTTGAGCATTTTGGACCGTAATGTGTACAGATCTGGCAAATGAACAAGAGGAGATGAGAGGATGACATTACAAGCACAGAGAGGTAAATGTTTATCATGAAAAAAATGTGAGAGGAAAAATATAGAAATATAAACATTTGAATAAAGTCAGGGCAGGGATAAACTCCAGTATGATGACTTCAATACTTTTAATAAAGTGAACATCAATTGAAGAAGTGTAGAAAATCAAGGAATTTCTGTCAAGGCTTGGGTTAGAAAAGGCAAAAAATAAAACTATAATCTTTTTTAAAGGTTGTTCCTGGTTTACTCTTTGTTTTTCATCCATTTTAGGAAAGAGACATGAGAAAATTAAACATGTGAACAACCAACTTCAGTAGAACATTTTTACATTTTTATTTTATTGACACAGATTTCTTGTATGAATTCTAGAAAGTAACATGTCAATCAATAACTAATTAATATATATTGAATATCTATCATAATAAAGAACTACATTACAATGGTGAGGGATAAAGAGAAGTATAAAACTATAACATAATAAAACATGGAAAGAACTTTTAGAACTTGATAAATTTTTCAAATATGGCTCAAAAGATAGGAAGAAAACAAAAATGACAAAAGTTTCTGTAAGAGTAACAGAATAATAGCACACCAGAAGGCACAACTCATTAGAGGAATGTGATAATTAACTTTTAGCCACTGCTTTCAAGAAGCTGATAGTCTAGCTGACTTATTCATAATGAATCACTGCTGTAGTAATCTAAAGCCTCAGTGCTTCCATTTTGAAGGCAGGCAGATATTTCTTCTCAGTTATTATACACAGCATTGAAGCCTCCATTTTACACATATGCCGTAGTCATATTCATCATTTAGACATTCCGTTTTACATCTTCCGTAAACCAGCATACACTTTCTGATCTTTTGGTTGTAATCATATTTGACTGCAAAAAAGAAAAGTACCTGAAAATTTTCAGTTCATACTTCATATTTGAGAACACTTAACATGGAAAAACAAATGAGCTTGAGTTAAGAAGACACTTATCCCAAAATAGGGAAGGCTGGAAGAAGAAGCCATCTGACATCTCTAATAGGATTCAGACTTGGCACTGTTTTCAGAAAATAATAGACCTGTGAGTATTTTATTTGCAGGAAATTTGCATGTATCTACTCAACCCAGTCTCTCTTTTCCATTCTTACTAATTAGAATACAGGTACACATATACAGCATATAGCAAATATCAGTTCTAAACTTCTGAGTCTTTATTTTATGGACTTTAATAATATGATTTCACTAAGCCATTAGGAATACTTTACCCTTCCAAACCCTATTTTGATCCTAGATCCTACTACCAATATAATTATTAATTTGGGGGCAAGATTTAGCTCTGATAATTATTGTTACTGTGCCACTATGCTAGCCATTCTCTTCCCACATTTTCTCTCTGGTCCCTAACCCGGCATGATCTATAACCCCATGCTGACAAAGTCAATGGGTGACATTCAACTTTTTTGTCCTTTCATTGTCAAATGACTCATCCATACCAATTAAGATAGTTACCCTCACTCTTCCCAATGTTTATCATGCTCAAGGTCTTTCTAGTTATAAAAAAATATGCTTTGCTTTTTGTCTTCTCTTATGCTTTTCTCCTTGCACAGATTCACACATTCACTAAGCAAAAGGCAGAATTTGAAGCCACCTTCTCTGATTAGGGAGCCAGGCTGTTTTCCTTGGATCATACTTGTTGTAAAAGGCTACTGTACATCTTGGAAGAATATCATCTATGACTTAAATACATATTATCTAATACAAGAGGAAACATTCCAACATTGAATAAATTAGATGAAAGGTTCATTAGCAGAGCCTTGTGATGCAAGTATATATACACATATATGTTTTAAAATATTCACATATATATATACATATGTGTAGTAATAAGTGTATATACTCAAACATATATATATATATATTAATGTATGTTGATATATTTCAATTTAAAACATCACCATGAGCATTAGACTAACATGTAAGAGTAAGATTCCTAGGCATTTTAAGATTATCTTCCGGCAAGAGGACTGCATCTTCTTCACACTATATGATTTGTTTCATTTGCTTCTTGAATCAAAATCTATAGTATTATGAAAAGTGTCATTGACAATGAAAAATGTATAGGGAAGGAGAATTTAGGTAACAATAGTCTGAGAAATTGAGAAAGGGCAGTGGAAAAAGATGATGGAGCAAATCAATTCATTTACAATGCACAATTAAGGGCTCAAAGATGTTTCTCTCTCTTCCTCACCTCTTCCTTAAAGTCATAAAGTTCTCTGGGGTTTTGATATAAGTCCTGATTTCTCAGTCCTTTGGAGTACCCATTAGGTACTTCCCTTCCCTTCCAAACCCTATTTTGATCCTAGATCCCACTACCAATATAATTATTAATTTGGAGGCTAGGTTCATCTCTGATAATTATTGTTACAGTGCTACTATGTAAGCCATTCTCTTTTGACCTTTTCTCTCTGGTCCCTACCCTAACATGATTTATAACCCCAAGCTATAAGAAAGTCAATGTTTCAGATGGTTGCATACTGCAGAAACACTAAGTTTATCTCTAAAGTAAAAATGGAAATTCAATTTCATTTGAATAACAGTCTCAGAGAAGTATACTCTGTTCACTCTTCCTTTTTCCATTGTGTTAGCCCCAATCATGACCTAATGCCATGATAGCGAACCTATGGCATATGTTCCAAAGATGGCAAGCAGAGACCTCTCTGTGGCATGTGCAGGGCCCTTGTCTTGGCCAACTGGGAACCTGGCCCTGCTTCTGAACTCAGGGGGTGGGACATTCTAGCCTCTCTCCATCATCCCAGAGGCTGAGTGAAGCTGAGCTCAGCTCAGCCCTGGGCATGGCTCTGACCCTTTGCCCCACCCCCCATTGTCCCCCAGCCTCCTCAAGCCTTGCAGAGGCAGTGGCCATGCCTCTCAGGCTCAGGATGCCAAGCAGTAAGAGCAAGTGCAGCAACTACCCGGCTCTGGCTCATGGAGTCAAAGGGTGCAACTGGTCCAGGGCTGGTATCCTGACCCTACCCCAAAATCATAAGGGAAGGGTATGGGGTATTGCAGCCTCCCCTTGGAGCTCAGCCCCTCCCCTGTCCCTACCTCCAAATGCAGGGGTGGGGCATACAGTTGAGGGTAGGGCCCAGGAGACAATAGAGGGCAGGCACTGGCATGCAGTCTGGAGTGGTGGGTGGGATATGGCACAAGGTCCCTAAAATGTCTAAAAAGCTTCTCCATCACTGACCTAAGGGGAAGATTACAACACGCTAGGTATTAAAGGGATTGCTTTTGAAACAGCTTCATTTGTCTTGTGAAAAACCCACAAATAAGAAAGGGCTGAAAAGGTATCAGTCATAAGGAGAGAAAACCAGGCAGTCAAAAATGTCATATTAGATGTTATTTACTTAATATTGCAGAGGTATAGCAGTACTAGTGCTAAATACTAAATGGTACACAGTTTTACTTTAGGCTTTTTCCTCCTGTTTTAAAAAAAACTTTGTTTTTTCTCCTGGTTCCTCAGCCCTCTATCCTCTGCCCTCAAATATAGCACACCAAAGAAGTTTTTATGCAATGACTAACTCTAGTTTCAAATTCAGAGACAATGGCTTAAAGATGTCATTGGCATATATATATATATATATATATTGGGTAATCATAATTGCCAAATTTGTGTATTCTTCTTCCTCCACTTTTGCTGTAAGAAGGAAAGAAAAGCTAAAATTATTAGTCCAGGTATAGTTTTAAAAAAAAAGGAAAAGAAAAGCACAAGCCAAGCCCAATTTTGCTGAACAATCTTGGAGAAGGGCAGAAGTTCTTTTCCTCCTTTTCTTCCTCCTTATTTGGGAGCAACAGGAGAAATTCAAAGTCATCTCTAGGCCTGTCCAAGACGTTTTCAGATAGCCTCAATCTTTTAGCTAATATTAATTTCCTGGAACCCCTGTCTGTTAAAAATAAATCCATCATTCTTATCATGATCATAGATTTAGAGTTGGAAGAGATCTCAAAGGTCATCAAGTCCAACTACCCCCATTTTTCAGATGAAGAACCTAAGGTCCATAAAGATTAAATGATTTTACTAGGTCCTACAAGCTTGTAAATATCCAAAATAGGATGAGAGCCTAGAACATCCTGAAGGGAGGTCAGCATTCTATTTAATAAAGCATACTGACAAGTATAGATTTGTATTTGACGAAAGCAACCTTTTGTTGACAGAATTCAAAATTATGCTACTTGCCTTCTTTATCATAGATGGAAGTGCCAGGCCTTGAGTCAAGAAAATTAATCTTCCTGAGTTCAAAACTAGACTCAGATACTTAGTAGTTGGTGAATCTGTCCTTTAACCTTTTCATTTAACCTTGTTGGCCTCATTTTCCTCATCTGTTAAATGTGCTGGAGAAGGAAATGGCAAAACATTTTTGCATCTTTGCTAAGAAAATTCCAAGTGGAGTTACAAAGATTCAGACAAAACTGAAAATGATTGAACAATGACAAAAACAAGCTTGTTTATCATGCTTAATCTATGTGGTTCTACAGTGCTATAATCGTTTCTATATGCTTGCATGCCATGAATTTAACTGCCCTCTCTTTCTCTAATATCTGGAACAAATTGAAAGCAGGTTGGTGACCATATATATCTTGCCTTAACTGATTGTAATTGTCCCTTCATTATTCTCCTTGTCTCTAATCTCTTTGATCTTCCACTGAATCCTAGAGACTAGCCTCATCAATTTTCTTAATTAACTGGCCTTGATACACCCTTTTCCCTTGGTTATTGTATCCAGTTTCAACATTTTAACTACCACTTCTGTGTCACCATCAAAATCTGTACTGTTGTGAAGATCAAGTAAGATAATGTGTATAAAATCTCTTGCAAACCCTAAATCAGATCCATAAATATTACTTTTATTATAAAAATGATCATAATTCATAGAATATGATACATATATGAATGACATAAAGAACTCCAACATAATATATGCCATCTTCTGCATGCTATCTCCTAACTCCTAGCTTTTGCAGAGGTTGTAAACTGTTGTAGTATCTACTTTCTCCTACCTCTACCTCTAAATCCTTAGCTTTTTTTAAGACTATGAAAAGTTTTAGAGGCAGAATTGAGATGATGGAGAAAGTACACATAACCATCTAACTTTTACTGAATTATCTTCAAAACAATTATCATATAACATCTCAAAATAAATTCCTTAGCAACTTAACCCACAAAGAAAGAAGGTGAAAAAAAATTTCAATCTGAGAAAACTTAGAAGGTCAGAATCAAAAATCTATTCCACTGTGTTGGAAGTGGAATGCAAAGCAGCCTACCAAGGCAGGCCCCATGATGGAAACAAGGCTCGAGGGTGGCTGAGCCAGCAGCAAAGACTTTGAGTTCTCAGCCGCAGATAATAACAGAGGTGGGGGGAGGCAACTGTTCAGAAGGATATTCATTGAACTATGGATAGGGAATATTATAATTATTGTCATAAGTAATGTATATGTTGGTTGGTTTAAGTACAATGAGTTCTATCTACTATATCACTATATCTCCTATAACATGCTTAACATTGTAATAATCTCCTACCTGGTTTTCATGCCTCCAATTTAATTTAGACCTGCATACTGCCACAAGATTAAATTTCCTAAAATATCATTTTAACCAGATCTTTGTTCAAAAATCTTCAATAATCTTTCATAGTCAGACTTAGTGTGGTATTCAAGGCCCTTTGTAGTCTGAATCCAAATTACCCTTCTCAATTTTGTCTTCTGTTGTTCAACTTCTCTTAGCCCATAGTCAGACAAACTGTTTCCTACCTCATACCTTGATTAGACCATTTCTTCTTCTTGGAATACTCTTTTCAATTTTGGTCTTTCAAAAAGTTCAAGTTCAGCTTCCTTTGTAGGCTGATTAAGATAACTCTTCTCTGAAGCCTCTACTAATCATCCAGCTATAAGTTATTTCTTGCTTCTGAATGTCTATATTTCATGCCACTCCTAAGATTAAGATTGCATTCATTGCTTTGAAACCTAAAATGTGGGAGTCAAAAAACTCAGATTCTACCTCAAGAACTATCACATTTTAATCTTAGGCAAAGGTCAAATTTAGTCTTTTTGAGAGTCATTTTTCTCAGCTGTAAAATAAAATAGACTGACATAATAGCAAGTAAGAGTTAAATAATGGGAACAGTATTCTTTAATTTTAATATATCCTTCCTTAATAAAAGGGACCATGGATAGCTAGAAGGAGGAGACAGAAGAAGAGATCTACAGGAAATAGTTTTCTTCCTTTATATGCCCCCCACCCCAGTATACATAATTGTGAAGAGGAAATATGTGATTCTTCCTATTCTTTCCTTTCTGGCAATCTAGTTTGATTGTCAGCAAATTCAAGAGCCCTCTAAAGACTGTCTGAACAGTTGCTCTCTATTTTTAAGTAAAAAGGAAAGGACAAAAAGAACTGGTAAGAATATATGCAATTTAAAAAATTAACAGTGTATCTCCTTTGGGAATTACTACTACTCAGTTCTCTGAGTCTATAGTAGGCCCTTAAAGTTATTTTTCAACATAAGAATGAATGAATGAATGAATGAATGAATGAATGAAAGTACCCTGTCAATTCCATCTTCACAATTTCTTTAAATGAATCACTCATTTTTTTCTGTGTCCACTAATAGAACACTGGTATAGGCTCCCATTGCCACCAGTAACTTATTTAAGTTACCTTCCAGAAAGATTTTCTTACCTATAATCTATCTTGTTCCTATCTCATCCTTTCTGTGTTTGGTAAAATAATACTTCTTATTAACATATTTAATCTTATTATTTTTTGCTCCAGAACCTTCAGCATCATTTTATTGCCTGCCAAGAAAATTTCAAACTACTTTGCCTCTCATTTAGGATTTTTCTCAATTCAGCATGGTCATGCCTTTGTAATATCATATTCCTTACTTGTCAAGCAGAATATGCTGCCATGAAACTGAATGTCCCCTCAAAATACTCCTTGCTTACATCATTTCATTTTATTTGGATTAACTCTCACTTTCTTTGCCTGTTAAAGACTTCTTCATCCATTCACCTTTATTCATTCTCCTGAGTAAGATCATTTATTTCTATGAACTATACATTTATTTGTTCTGTATTCTATATGTTTCTTCTATGATCTATATATTTTAGATACAGAGTCTGAGAAAAACAGACAGATTATAGATCTATATGTTTTCTAATATATATTCTATATATATATTTATTCATGTGTATATATGTATATATGTATACATACACACATATATATGTATACACACATATATTTTTTGGGGTGGGGGTGGGGTTTGAAAGTGACCTCTGATACACTTAACCATTTTCTGACAATTTTGTAGTCTCCTACAATAGTGCAAGCTCCAAGAGGTCAAGGTTCTTACTTTATAAAAAAACCTTTTCATCCCTTTCAATATCTAAGACTAAGTTCAGTATACAATAGCTTCTTAGTAAATACTTGCTGTTTGAATGAAAATTAATCCTTTTATCAAGCTGTAGAATAATCTATAAGTGGAGGGAGATTTGTTTCTGCCTTTGGAAATTACTCTCTCTAAGTCGACATTCTAACAAAAGGTTGCTTTTCTGATCCCCATTTTATCTCAAAAATAGATGCTAACTAATTTATGAGGGTCAGGGGAGGGGAGTGAATAACCACATTGAAGAATTGGGCTATATGCTCCAATCTTATAGTCATTTCCCTCAGGAGTTGGTTTTGGTTTTTGCTTTTGGCCTGTTCATGAGGGCCAAGTTTCTAAATAACTCATGTGAAGCATAGGGAAATAGAACTTAGATCAAATGATTTAATTCTGGCTCTAGACTTGTTCAAGGTTATACTAGCAGGCTTTAATTGCCCTTGAATAAGTCCTTTAGTCATTCTGGGTCTCTGTTCTTTTATCTCTTGAAACAAAAGAGACGGAGTACATGGTCTTCAGTGTCTCTGTTATTAATTACATTTTATGATTTTGTATTCCTTAACTTGAGAATTTCCTAGCTAAACTTAGCAGAATCCAATTTTATAAAATATAAGATTTGCCAATATCTTACATGACAAGCCATACCCATATATAATATAACTCTATTATCCCCAGAGTACAGTAAAGAGTAATAACTAATATATAAACACTTAGCAAAATTTATCTGACTTAAAATTTTAGAAATTTATACTCAAATACCATTGACCAGAGGATCCTTTGTCATGAGTTTGTCCATTAGAGAAAAGGGAAGAATCTACATATTCTTCTGTCATTCTAAATCACCAATCTCTTACCAGAACATGTTGATAAGGCATCTCAGATATTATCAACAATATTTTGCCCCTGGTAAGGGCTGAATAAATGTTGCCAAATTATTGCTTGTTTCAATTGCACAGTTCTCTTCCCTTAGCAGCAAATTCCAGATCCCTTCTCCCATCTAGCATTGAACACACTCAAGAAATATCTCTATATTACCTGGAGTGATACATATTCCAAAGGAGATCAGTAAAAATATAAAGAAAAGGATTTTCACGGTGCTTGATTTCATTGTAGAAAAACCAGGATATATGTTGGCTTGAATATATATTGTGCTACTGTTGGAAGGAAATGAAGAGGCCTTTCATTTATAGGATTTCTGTAGAGTTCAAATAGTTCTGACTACTGGAGCTTATCAAGGTGAGGACACATTTCATGCATAGCTAAACACTATTGTGACCTAAGGATTCAAGGTTGACCCCCTTCATTGTTAGAGCAAGACTTAAATTTTCTTCATTATTTTATTAATAATTACTCCTCCTCTTTCCTTCCTTCTTTTCTTTTTCCTCCACCTATTCCTACTCCTTTTACTTCTACTGCTAAGAGCTCCTCCTAAATACTTTAAGACTTATACATAACAATCTTGTGAAGTAAATTAGGAATTATTATCCACTTTTTTTACAGGTAAGGAAGTTGAGATTAAGTGACTTGTCCATGGTTCCACAGCTAGTAAGTATCAGGGATCAGCTTGTGATCTCTTATCTTGAGCAATTAATTCATTTTTTAGGAATCATAATGAATAATATTTTTTCTATAAGTGCCAAAATATCAAGCTAAAAAGTGATGGGGAAAATGAGATTTTCCAAGTTCATTCAAATGTCTGAATATTGCTTTCATATAAATCTCAAGATAATATCCTAATGTTGAGGGTTATATAGATAAGATATCCTGAGCAAGAATACCAAATTCTTTAATGTAGTGTCTAAGGCTTCATTTCAAAATAGGTCCTCTATGAAACATCCTAGCAATTTTATACATTTTCTGTTCTTCAAGTGTGTCCACACTCTCCAGCAAAGGCCAATATTTCTAGCTCAGGATGCCTTTCATCACTAACTATTCTTTGTCAATTGAAATTCTTCTGATTCATCAAGGCCCAGTTTGAATACCACTTTACTCAATAAAATCTCCCTTGATTTCCTTCTCTGCATGTGACCTCTCCATCATTTTAATTTCTGTAGCACTTTCTTTGTATTTATCTGATGGTACATTTATTTTGCCATTTAAAGAAGTTATTTGGACACTTGCATTATACTCTCTACTAGGCTATAAAATCATAGGATTATAGGTTTAGATTTGGAAGATATCTTATAAATCATCTAGTCCAACATCCTCATTTTTCAGAGGAATAAAATGAGTCAAAGACATATTATTACTTGTTTGTTGTCAAAAAGGAGAAAAGTAGCAGTCAAAAGTCAAACCCAGGCCCTGTAAGGAGATTTGATAAATCAGCACTCCTCATCAGCTTATAACACACAGAATCCAGAAGGAGTTTCTTATTTGGAAGCTCCCTTCCTATCTTGTATGAATTATCATTAAATCTAGAATTAGTTGGATGTAGCGGTGGAGTAAAAATTGAAAAGTAAATTGTAGAAAAAGGATTGAGATAAATATTGTTATTGTTTTTCAGTTCTTTGTGTGAGATTCAAAATTAGGTGGTACTGGGGAAGAAAAAATATTTTTTGATGAAGAATTGATTGAGAATCCCATAAAACCTCTTTCATCAAACTTTGTGCACAGACATTGTGACTTTCATCAAACACTTAATTCAATTCAATATGTGTATAATGAATGCCTATATTGTGGCCAACTGGCTTTTCAAGAAGGTCAGGATGGGAAAGAATGAAAACAAGCTTTTTGAGGTCAGGGATTGTGTGTGTTTACGTACAAGGCATATGTGTATTATGTGTGTATATGCATATATCTACATATATATATATATATATAGTTATATGTCTATATAGGTGTATATGTATATGTATGTATATATACATTTATCCTTTGAAAATATGAATATTTTCTAAAAACCCCATGTCCTTTGATTCAAAAGATTGTATTTTTACATCACACTTTATCCCATAATATAGATGGCTGTCTAACTTATTTACCTTATTGATTCTTCCTATTCATGTTAAAAAACCTATGGAGAGAAGTATTTTCTATAATTTCAGACTTGATATTATTTAATATCTGTATATACAAACATACACACATATACACACCTGTCATGTTGTGAGGAGAATTGCTTAATTATTATTTAGGAGACCTAGCAGGAAGGGCTTGAGAATTCCAAATGAAATGGGGAAGCAGGAAATATAGCCTCTCTCTCTGAGACAGACTCCATGTGGTTGGGACAAGTTGTAACTGACCCTGGGAGACTTCAGAGGAAGTGGAGTTTGTACCCTGATTTCCTGGGATCCTGAAGGAAGACTGTCATATACTTGTGGGAGATTTTTGGTAGAGACTATTAATCCCAACCTGAGTTGTAGGTTAACTTGGTCTGGGTTAGCTCCCAGAATCTACTCACCTGAAAGAGTACAGCTAGTGGTCCTGGAGGAGCTGCAACATTGCTGGAATGTGTCAGGACTCTTCTGTGAGGATGCCCACTTCAGGTCTGCTATTCTTTGGGCCCTGCCTTGTTTAGGTCTCAGTTGAGTGTAGATAAGTCCCTCCCCTGATCCTGTGGTTTGCCCTTAGTCTGGAAGTGTAGAAACCCCTATTCACATCCTTTACCATAGTTCCCTTAATTAAATTTGTTACAAACTCTTGTCTTTTGCTTGCTAGTTTCCATAGGCCCCTTGTCTAGATGGTGTAGGGTGAGAGTTAGGTCTAACTGTCCCTTCTGGCAACAGACATTTTTCCTTGGCAGTTAAACCCAGTTTCCCTACCTTGTTTGGTCCCACATTTTGTCATTCCTGTCTCCATACACTCCTGAACCCACATATAATATTTAAGTTATCTCCCCTGGTTTTCCCCATAATACATCTGCTCAGATAAACTTCTGGACAAATATTCCTCATTAATTACCCATACTGATTTTATTCTTTGCCCCTAGATGTTTTTTTTCATCTTTCCCAAACCTGTTCTTTTTACCTCAACTTTTCTTTTAATGCTCCATTTTGCTCCCCAGAAAGTCAAGGGTAAGCCATATAATAAACACACAACTATCTTCAAATGAGTTGATGAATTAATTCAACATATATCAAAAATAAGGAATAAGGTTCAAATGAGAGAAGAATTTAGAATCTGAAGACCAAGATTTAATGCTTACCTAATTACTTACTGCCCATGTGAACATGGACAACAATTTAAAGTCTCTAGTATTCAGGTCCTCATCTTAAAAATAAGAGAGAGGAGGATGGGCTAGATAGTTTATGAAATGCCATCCATATTTAATCTGGTCCTATGAGTAAAACAAAAATTATATATCCCCTACCTCAAGTGGCTTTCATTCTCTATATGGAAGTTAAATATGGTGATATACATGTTTCTAATCATAAGACTATTCTATATGAAAGAATGGCAACTGTAGCGTAGGCTCACTCTGATTATTTCTTGGATTTGTCTATTTGGCCCAGGGAGGAAGGGATTCTGTGAGGAAGTATTTACTTTCAGCAAACCTTTAAAAAAATCTGTGGCTTTGAGGAGGAGTTGAAGAGGTGGCAGGAACAGAACAACTTTGGGGACAGAAGCCAGAGATGGGAAAGAAGGACATGGGCTTATTTTTCTTTTGCCCTAACAGGAAAAAGTAGGTTGGAAAGTTCCTACTTTACTTCTAATAAGTAGTTTATAGCTGTTTCCTAACAGCAAAATGACCCTGGATCGGGTTCATGGATTACTAATTAATTACATCTTAGCTTTTCTTTGCTAAAGAAAAGGAAGTAGACAAAATTTAAGAACCTTCAAGCAAGAATTAAGTGGTCTTAGCTACATTATCTTTCAAATGCATAATGATTATTGAATTACTGAACCTATTAATATACTACTACCTGTAGACAGTGCATCTGGAAATTAGTAAAAAATGGATAATGGTTTTGGGTATCCTCAAGTTTTCTTCAAACTTCATCTCATTCCATCAACAAAGAATGACTTGACTGACTGATTCCCCTTAACCAAAATTCCAAGAATATTTTTTGCCACATAGTATGAGTATCCCAAACAGCTGAAAGGGTCTTCACATGTGGGAATACACTGGACACGAGACATTATTATTTGGTGATATTGATAGCATTGCTTCTTGTGTTTATCTTACATAAGGGTGTACAAAAAAGGATTTTCTCTAAACCATTGAAATTTCCAGGGTATAGAGTTATTACTGAAACAAATTCTTCTCATACTGAAGAAAATGTGTACTAATTATTTTTATTATTTTTGCATCACCTGAGTGGCTATTATACCTGGAGTATTTTTTCCTGCTATTGAGTCTTGAGATTGTATTTATGTTACATATTTACTTGATATATGTTTATTCATATACATATTGTCCCCTCCCTATAGAATATAAAATTGTAGAAGGTTTAGACAATCTCATCAATTTCTTTGTGTCCTTAAGACCATGCTAAGCATATAGTAGCTGCATAAAAATATTTCTTTATTGTTTGATTGATTATTATGGTGTGTTCAGGGATGGGAAGATGTTAGTAGTCATTTAGGGCCTTGAGATAATTTGCATTGTGCTATACAAATTGCTACTGGTCACTCAGGCAATGCCCACTACTGCAGAAAAAGAAATTTTGAAACTGTGAAATTCAACTTTGTCTAGCGCTACTTTTGTAAGCAATGTTAGGTGATCTTCATACTGTTTCCATGCCTGCAAAGAAACTCTTGATAGCACTGGACTTATGCTACATCAACATTCTTGCATTGATGCTGGAAATCATTTAATAGATGTTCCTACAGATCCTTCTCACTTCTTGAGCCATCCTTTCTACTTTGGCTGATGTATCTGAAGCAAATTCAGTAGCTATTTATAATTCAGGAAGATAGTCTTTGAATCCTTTTGCCTTGGATTGTTGGTTTTATCCTTTTCTTTACTGTAATGATATTCCTTAAGAGGGAACCTACTGAGAGGTTCAAATGGGTCATTGGGTTTAGTTGATTTCAACACTCCTGTTGGTTCACCTGCCCATAGGGAAAAAAGATGTATGAAGTAAGGAAGCATTTCTCTGATACAAATAATGCATTAAATGTAAAGATGATCCTGCCAGATCAATATTTACTGTGCCAAGTACCCTCATTATAAAAAAGTTTCTATTTATATACATTCTACAACAATTCCACTTGTGAATCGAATGGACGTCATCTAAGACATATATTGTTAGTAAAAGACACAATTCAGTCACGCAGTGAAAGTGAAATGAATCAGGTGGACAACCCAAATGTGATTCTGGCATCCTCAAAAAACTATCTTAGCAATTTATTGTGGCAATCAGTTAAAAAAAATCATAGATTTTAGAGTTGGAAGGAACATGAAAGGTTATATACTTCAGTATCTTTTTTTTACAGATAAGGAAACAGGTTCTGAGAATATAGATTACTTGAATAAGTTCACATAGCTAACGTAGGAATCTTTAACAGTGTTTCAAAATGAGAAAGTATTGATTGATTTTAATTTGTACCAATAAAGAAAGTACTCCCAACAATGAGATCAATTAATCCATAAGTGGATTGAAGTATGACTAGAAAAGTCAAAAGGATAAATAAGAATTAAATGTCACGCTGAAGGAAGAAAGAAAAATAGCATTACTTATGGAATCTTTGAAATAAAAAATAGAACTTTTTCTCAATTAGGCTGTTCCTAGGAAAAATGCCTACATAGAAGGTATATTCATTCATATCTACCTCATTGAATAGAGTTATGAGTACAAAATGCAGAAGGCAACTCTCTCCCTAACAAGATAGTATCAGTAGGTACTTATTGCCTGTTTATTTAATTGAACTGAAAGGACCTTCTGAGAGTGCCTCCTGAGTAAAATTCAATTTTTTTAGCCTGACAAGAATTGAGGTTTTCCATAATTTGACATTGCCTAATTTTCTCCATCTTGACTCATATTCTTTTCCTCCTCCTATTCTGTGCTCCAATCAGACTGAATTATGTGCTTTCTCCCCTGAAATGTCCATGCTTTCTTGTCTCATATATATATATATATATATATATATATATATATATATATATATATATATATATATATATATATATATATATATATATATATA